>NW_017670336.1:57586-260582 GCF_001879085.1 Nicotiana attenuata | reverse complement strand
GCCCAATGTCTATGGCATAGCTTGGGCTCTCTGGCCCAGGACTGGAGTTTCCCCTTTGTTTGAATTCGGGTTTGAACTCGAGGCCTGAAATTTACAACAATAATTAATTAGGATCTTTTCTTTATTTGTATAGACAAAAACAAAAATAGAAAATCATAGTTGCTTTTAGACTTGCCCTTTTAAAATAAAATGAGACGAGCCTCGCCAAATAAAAATACAAAGTCGCGGGGCCCTCTTTAAATGTATAAAATACTCAAAATTCGGGATGGGCCGTTTAGCGAATTTCACGGCCTTCCCCAAAGATAATAACTCGTTAGTCACTTTAGGCGCATTTTTAATAATCTTACCTTCTTAATTACGGGTGCACATTTATGTGACCCAAATCCAAATCTCAACGAAGTCGAAACGTGTCGAAAGTTGCGGGTGCATTTATGTGACGTAATTCGAGGCATGTTTTCACGACGTTGCAATTCAGTTAAAATAAATATAACAAAAGCGGTTCAAAGTTAAAAACACATAAATCCAAAAACATGTACTAAAATCAAATAAATAAGCCAAATATGACAGTTGAGCGACCGTGCTAGAACCACGGAACCCGAGAATGCCTAACACCTTCTCCCGGGTTAACAGAATTCCTTGCCTGGATTTCTGGTTCGCGGACTGTTAACAGAGTCATAATTTCCTCGGTTCGGGATTCTCAACCGGTGACTTGGGACACCATAAATCTCTCAAGTGGCGACTCTGAATTTTAATAAACAAATCCCGTTTCGATTGTCCTTTAAGTGGAAAAACTCCTTTACGCCCTTGGGGGTGTAGGTGAAAAAGGAGGTGTGACATTAACAACACCAATCTTTCTATTAATACAACGAAGGTCTTTCAACAAACACTTGAATATCACTTGCTCACATCCAAGCCCACTATTAGTAATATTCCTATAAAGGTAAAGGTAAAATGGCACCCACCTCCAAGAAACTGGTACAAGTTCACCTTTGATGGTGCCTTTAACAATGACTGCCGGCATGGAGGAATCAGTGGAATCATACGCAACAACAAAGGAGAGTGGATATTGGGTTACTACGAGAAGTGTCTAATAATATCACCTATACAGGCAGAAATACTTGCTCTTCGGCAGACACTTCAAACAATTATCAAGGAGAAGATCATCCCATGTGAACTAGAGACAGATGCCACTGAGTTGATTCGTTTTCTAGAAGAAGATTATCCTACTTACAGTGATTTAATTCATGAATGCAGGTGCTTAATGGGGAAGGCAATGCAGCAGGGGGAGATCATAATGAAGCACAACTTCCGTGAAGGAAACATGGTGGCACACAAGATGGTCAAGGAAGCTCTAAAGTACCCTAGTTATAATATAACTCGTTATTTTGTATCACCACCTACCTTTGCAATGGATGTGTATTGTAAGGACCAGGAAGGTTGTAACTACGTTAGGTCGTGTAGTATGATTGTATGTAGCACTCTAGCATCTCTAGGTAATGACAATGCCCTATATGACATGGCACAACTATGTATTAATGGCAACTCTATGGGTCTTGTACCCTAGTACTTGCTACTGTCTTTACTAATATTAATATAACTATCTTTTCCCTTAAAAAAAAGAGGAGAGAGAGAGAGGAGAAGTAAACAGCTGAAAAATTGGAGCAAGAATGAAATTTTAGTGTTTTGGCTATAAGTTAATATTAAATTACTTATAAAGTATAAAATGAGTAGCTTGAATAAAGTAGGGCCATTATTTGAACCGAATGGCTTATAGACTGATGATTTCTCCATGGGAGAGGAAGTCCCTTCATCCATTTCGGGGGTTGGTTAAGGCCAACAGTTGGATTTCCTTGCTGACATCCAATTAGCATGTTTGATTTGGGCTTTTTTGCTTGTTGAATCTAACGGGGGATTTGTATCTACACCCGCTTTTTGGGCCACGTTTTAACTTGTGTCCGCTTTGTAAAAAAAAATTACAAGCGTACCCACTTTTTCGCGTAACTTCAGCATACGGGCCTGAAGTAGCAAAGGCAATCACGCAAAACTTCAGCATTCTAGTAGACGGGCCTGAAGTAGCAAAGGCAATACGCTGAAGTTTTTTTGTCCTAGATAAGATGCTAAAGTTATTTAGTTGATTTGTAAAAACTTCAGCACTAAAATAGCTAAAAAAAAAAAATTCCTGGATTCATTAGTTTTGTCATAAAAAATTTTCAAAAACTTCAGCAGAAGATGCTGAAGTTATTTAGTTCATTTGTAAAAAATTCAGCACTAAAATAGCTGAAGTTTTTTTGTCCTGGATAAGCTTTTTCAAAAACTTCAGTAGAAGATGCTGAAATTATTTAGTTCATTTGTAAAAACTTCAGCAATAAATAAGCTGAATTTTTTTTTGGTCCTGGATAAGCTTTTTCAAAAACTTCAACAGAAGATGCTGAAGTTATTTGGTTCATTAGTAAAAACTTAAGCACTATATAAGCTGAAGTTTTTTTTGTCCCGGATTCATTAGTTTTGTCATAAAGCTTTTTCAAAAAACTTCAGCAGAAGATGCTGAAGTTATTTAGTTCAATTGTAAAAACTTAAGCACTAAAATAGCTGAAGTTTTTGAAAAAACTTTCTAACATACTAGATAAATAATCACCTTATTCTTTCATAGTGTATTACTATTATAAAATAATCAGATTGCCAACAATATCTAAATCATAAATTTTGGAAATAATAAACGTGAAAAGAACAGAATTACGTGGAAATATTCATAAATTATTGTCTACTAGCTTACGTAATTAATTATTTATAATTTATTTTTAAATAATCTGATAAACATACTTATGGCAATCATCCCATGAACCGAAGTTTCATAGCAGCACCAACAGCAGCAGAAGAAAGAAGAAGAAGAAGAAGAAGAAGAAGAAGAAGAAGAAGAAGGAGGAGGAGGAGAAGGAGGGGGAGAAAGGGGGCTGAAGTTATTTTAAAAGTGGGTACAAGTTAAAACTTTTTAAAAAAATGAATATAGATTAAATTGGGGCGACCAAATAGGACGCCCGTGCAGTTTTTACGAATCCAACGCACGTAGATGAAAAGGAGGCCCAATTTATTTTTTTCCACGAGCCCAAATTGGGATTAGTCAAATTTTAGATGATAACGTTGGGACTTCAATACCAATGAAAGCGGATGAAGAGTTGTACTTTTTTATATTACCTTACGTACTAGGAAAAATTACACGATACGTCAAATATTTACATCAAATGCAGTCGATATAAGTTGTATCTTTTATATACATTCTTATATACATACATTCTTGTATTTCGCCTTAGTTACAGTTGATACATGTTGTATTCGTTGCGCGAAAATATAATTGCGCGAACGAATATCATTGATACAGGTTGTATTCGTTGCGCGGATAAATATAATTGTGCGAACGAATACCATTGATACAGGTTGTATTCGTTGCCCGAACGAATATAGTTGACACATGCTGTTTTGTTGCGCAAACGAATACAATTGACATAGTCTGTATTCGTTGCACATTTGAATACACGTGATACACGTTAATAACAAATGAATAGTAGCTATGAATGATAATTAGACAAATTATAGTTACTAGGCTTTGAACTATAGTACTTTATGAAAATTCTCTACTTATTATTCGTAGAAATATTTACCTCAAGAGATATTACAGTACTTATTATTCGTTTCCTTAGGGAAATATTTATTTTGTAAATTGAAAGATTTCCTAAAGTATTCCCTTCATTGTTTCCCAGTTGAACATAACAGGGTTAAGATTTTACTCACTACCTTATCTCTTCATCGCTTTCTTCGTACATTTTCTCCGTCAAGATAAATTCAAAAGGAAAAAAAGAAGAAGAAGATTTTTCACTTATTAGAAAGAACCTAATTTATTCTGAATCCAAGAATTCTAATAAAAATACAAAAAGTAAGTAGCAAGTTAAATTATCAGGATCACCACTAATACATCCTTCTAATAAGGGTTTGAAGTAGTACTCCACAGAAATATTAAAAGAGAAATAAATATGAAAAAGGCCATCAGTCATTCAATATTGTTGCACAATACTTTTCTCAAATATAGTTTACTGTTACTTTTTAATAAATCAGTTACTCTTACTTTTACTTTAACCACAATTATTCAAATACGTCTTCAAATATTTACGGATCACAATGATCGCGTGTATTACAGTGATTGGACTAGTAAACTATAAAAGCAGGCCTAAGTGTCATAATCTAAAGCAATAAAGATATTTTTGTTGAAGCCTTTCAATTTCTTCCCATTATCTTATTCTGTTTTATTTACCAATAATTTGATCCAAAGATGCCTTACGGACAGCTTGAAGTTTATGTTGCAAATGCCAGAGGCCTTGATGACACAAATTGGCTAAGTAAGTTCCTCACTAACTCACTAATACATGTGTGACTCCTTATCATTTTTGTAATTTTTTAGAAAATCTTTTTGAGGTAAAAGTGAATGGTCACCTTCACCTCGGGAATGTTCACTCCTTCCTGTTGTAAATAACCCGAACAAAAGAAAAAAATATATATACAAATAAAATTAAGTCTTGAATCCACTGCTTAATGTACGTTATTAATCCTTCATCATGGGTTAAAGAATTTAATTTCTTTTTTCAACAGCTGATATGAATCCTTACGTGGTTGTCACCTGCCGTACTGAAGAGAAGAAAAGCAGTACTGCATCAGGTCTGTAGTTAATTAACTTGGATTAAACATTGAAATTTTATTGTACGTACCTATGTTAGTGAAAAAATGTAAGTGTAAAAATTCAGTTTACTTTCAGTGTATATAAATTAAAATTCATAACTCAATAATATGAGCGGTTTTTACAGGTGAAGGATCCGACCCTGAGTGGAATGAGTCCTTCCTCTTCACCGTCACTCGTGGTTGCGACGAGATTCACATCAAACTTATGGATGAAAACACATTCCAAGATGACGATTTCCTAGGAGAAGCAACGTTAATAATCTCCCTGATTATATTCCTTAATATTAATTTTTTTGTTATGCAGTTAAACAACGTTAATAATGTTGTTTTTTTGTTAATCGAAAATAGAATTTCCTTGGAAGAAGTGTTTCGTGAAGGAGAGGTAGGGTCAACCTCTTATCAGCTTTACAAGGATGATGAAGAATGTGGATCCATCAGACTTGGCCTCACTTTCACTCGTGAGGAGGTATTAGATTCGTCAATTATAAATTTATAATTTTGAATGTAACGTGAAATAAAGATACACGTTTTAGCAAACATACCATTTGTGTCATCAAGTTGTTAATTAGTTGACTATTGTTACTTATTTCTTTTGCTTATCAGTACTCCATTTAGCCAAAGCGTTCGCAACTTAATTGGTTTTTTATAGCTAGAATATGTTATGGTGGTTTTCTCCCCTTTCAACATATTAATGATTAGCAGAGATGTCTTGGGGACACAATCCATGTAAGTTGTGTAAGGTAATGGATTCTCTTAAGTGCCATATTTTACTGCACACCTAGCCTTCAAAATAATATCATCAAAAGACAACTTTTCTTGTTTAATCCTCCACTCAAGAAAAGGACAATTAAAAAGGGATATATAAAGGAATTTTTACCACCTTTTTTATTTTAAATAAATACCATTTAAAAAAAATTATATTCTATAGTTACCTTTTAAGGTTTATAGCAAAATATTTAATTTTGGTTACCTCCTAGCCCTAAGCCACTAAATACGCTAATCAGTTACACTATTTTCTTTCTCTCTCTACTTTGATACATCCCATTCTCTTCCCCCATCCCATTAAAATTTCCCCTCTCCTCCTCCTTCCACCGGTATTTGTGCAAAGCCCACTTCAGAAATTGCTCTGGCTCCCGCATCCGGTTGAGAGAAACCCAGTTCAGAAACCTCTTTGTCTAAAGTTTCCGATCCTAAAATCTCTCTTCTTTAAGCTTTGATTTTGATAGTCACAGCATATGGGGCTTATCCTACTATTCACCGCAAGTTCCCTAAGATTTTATTGCAATTTGGTGGTTTTAGAAATTTGAAGCCTGTGGTGTGATTGGCCTTTGGGAATTTTGGTGGGTTACATCTTTGGTTTTGGTTGGATTCTTGAATCAAGACAAGAATAATAGGTTTCGAATTTTTCAATGTTTTGGACCTTCATCTGTGGTGGTAGTTTCAGCTACGTTAGTGCTCACCCGATTGAAAGGTTGTTTGGTTTTAATGGGATGATCACAGCCGCCAAAATTCTTAATCATAGATTTCAGTATTTGCTTACCACACAAATCACGGTAGCAAGTAATCAAGTGATGTCCTTATCAAAGTCAAACAGAGTGTACAGAATCTTCAAATACAGCGAGATACATTCAAATTGCTTATGGAATCATGGTCGGAATCCGATGGGTCGTCGGAGTCTGAAGTTTGGGGTTGAGCAATTTGAAGATTCTATTAACTTTTTTTTTTAAGAGCATTTCAATGTATCTCGCTGTATTTCTATGTATTTCATTGTATTCACTATCTTTTTTTCCAATGTAATTCAATGTATCTCGTTGTATTCCATGTATTTCATTGTATTCAGTGTCTTTTTTTCTCATTGTGTATTTCAATGTATCCCTCTATATTCTATCTATTTCATTGTATTTTGCGGTTGAGAATCTTTTTTATAACTGAAAAATACAAAATTTGTGTGTTATAATTGAGTTTGTTGAGATATATTAGGAGTCTATTATGTTAATTGATTCACTTTTCGTTTTGAAAACAGTATAATCCCCTATTTCACGCCATGAGTACAGTCGAATACAATAATCTGTCCAGCTGTAATCCCATGTTTGACTCCATGAATACAGTTGAATACACTCGAATACAACAACTGATTAGCTGGACTTCCCTGATTCACGCCTATTTTTGCTACTGTATTCATGAATACAATAGCTTAAATACATCAAATACATATTATAACCACAGAAAAGGTATCTATATTCCGTAATATAGCAAATGGTATCTATAGATAGCTAATTACTACTAAAAGATAATGCTTTATGAAAATTTCTCATATATTTTTGCCAAATCTTCTTTTAGAAATGACATTTAACACTATTTGCCTGATCAAATTCCAAGCTGAAGCAGTGGTAAAAGAACCAGTACCACTTGGAACCCAAATAGGTAAATGTGGACAGTTAGAAAGTACAATACCCGAGGTGAGTAATATAATACCACTATAATATTACAACTTGGCGGTATCAAGAGACCACTACACATTCAAAAGAAATAACACTCTTTATTTTAAACACCTCACTATAATATTACTCTCACTCTCTACTTAACTCACAGACTACAATCTGTGAATTACTCTCTCTATGCTCAATTGTGCTCTCTAATTTTAGTGTGTATGAAATGAAGCTTAATGCTTCTATGTATAGGAGATGTCACCTCATCTCTAACCAATCAAAAGATTGGTATTTTGAATTTGTAAAATCAATCAGAAAATGAACTTTAGCAAATTGGTTTTGCAACTTCTTGTTGCCGCCCACAATTGCTTCCTGCAACTTGCTTTCATCTTGTTTTTCTTTATTTCTTTTTTATTTATTTAGATGGCCCATAAATCTCTCCCTTAATTTTGATTTTTCTTCTTCATTTCAAACTTGATCTCAATCTCTGAAAATCTTCAAACTTGAGATGCTTTGTAAAGATATCCGCAGCTTGATCATGAAACTTCAAATATTTGAGTTGTACTTCCTTATTGGAAATACATTGTCTTTGCTTGTATCCCTTAGCCACAAGTCGTGCCTTCACTACCAAAAAAATTGGAATTAGCTACGAACGTCGTCGCCAATCTGTCGCTAAAATGCTCGTAGCAAGAAGAGTTTCTTGATAATCCGTTGCTAAGTCGCTAAATGAGATTAGCAATGGATTTTTCTATTTAGCTACAGAATTTGTCCGTCGCTAAAACCTAATTTTTTTAGTAGTGCTTGTATCTCTCCACATCTCCATCAGCATTCTTCTTTGTCATGTATACCCATTTCACTCATATTGCCCGATGACCCTTGGGAAGAGTTGTTAACTCACAAGTGTTGTTCTTCTCTATTGACTCGATCTCCTCCTCTATGCGTTGCCTCCACCTTTTTCTATAATAGCTTCATCAAAGTTCATTGGTGAATACGGTCGAAATCGTATGCCTCCGATCTATGGACTCGAGGGGTCATTTTGAGCCCGAGTTCGGGCAAGGTCGAGTCTGAGCTCGAGGACAGAGTGCAATGCCCGAAGACTGAAGCACGACGTACACCAAGGCCGAGTATGCTCGACCCTGAAATAGTACCGTTAGGAATTCGTAACAGAATGAGCTAGATTCCTGCCACGTCCCCATAATCGTGGTACAAATCCCGGAATAAGATTGTATGATTCCGTACTAGGCGGTTAGACAGTTGTATCAAGAATATTTCCTACTGTAAATAGAAATATTCCTTATTTTGGGTTCCCCTATTATATAAAGGGGACCCCAATCGTTTGTAACATCATCTTATCACTGAGCAAAGAATATACTCTCTACCTTTTTCGCCTACTGTTCATCAGCATTGTCCTTTAGCTCTATTGTTCTTACTTTACTTTTATTATTTAATTGTTCTTATTATTCCAAGCCTACCTCGAGGTCACTACTGCTGAGTAACATTGGTTTGGTTCACTTTTCTCTTTTCATTTCTACTTCATACTTCTTGATTGTTAATTGGTATTGAACTAAATCACGTATCTTTAAAACCACAAATCAAATTTAATTGTTACTCATGTTTTCGAGGTAAACAGTTTGGCGGCCACCGTGGGGCTAAAGATAATAGTGATTGTTTTTTACTGATTCTTATTACACACATTTTTTGACACTTTTTCTTGTCAAGATTTTTTGATTCTCAGGCTAAAAAATGTCTAGCACACAAAGTGCACCTGTTCACGACAACGAAGGTCTTGGAGAAAATAGCAGTATAGGGGTCGGTGTACCACCAATAAACCTTGAGGAAGTGCCAAATATGGAGCCAGTTGACATCATCTCACATAATGCTCTAAACGTGGATTCAGGCACAGACCCCATAGGGAATGAACGCAGGGAAGCCCGACCGGGGGACCAAGGAACACCAGGAATAGGAGATGGGAGAGTCAGCCTCCAAGTGATATTCGAGATGCTGCAAGTCAAGCAAATCGCCATCGGTCAATTTCAAAGTCAAAATAAGACTCCCGGCGTAGCTGAACATGAAAATAATAGATGTACTGAGCCGATATCGAAAGATCAAACGATAATGGATCGGGGACTGACCTTGAAATTATAAGGATGCTCGAGGAACTCTGCAGGAGAATCGAGTCTGGGGAGAAAAAGATTGAGGATAATGACAAAAAAGTGGAAACATATAACTCCCATGTTGATCAAATCCCAGGGGCACCACCGATATTGGAAGGGATGGATTCTAAAAAGTTCGTGCAAATACCTTTCCCCCCTAGTGCGGCTCCGAAGCCAATCCCTAAGAGGTTCCGTATGCTCGAGATTCTCAAGTATAACAGGACGACCGATCCGAATGAACACGTCACCTCGTATATGTGCGCCATCAAAGGAATCGATTTAGGAGATGACGAAATTAAATCCGTACTATTGAAAAAATTCGGAGGGTGCCTTAATTTGGTATCATAACTTACCCCCTAATTCTATTGATTCGTTTGCTATGCTTGCAGATTCATTTGTAAAGGCACACGCCGGAGCCCTCAAAATTACGATGAGGAAATCTGACCTTTTTAAGGTAAGGCAAAAAGATAACGAGATGCTCAGGGAATTCGTGTCTCGGTTCCAAATGGAGAGAATGGATTTGCCCCCGGTCTCCGATGACTGGGCTGTTCAAGCTTTCGCTCAAATTCTCAATACTCGGAGTTCTATAGCTTCGCAGCAGTTGAAGCAAAGTTTAATCGAGTATCCGACTATCACTTGGGCCGACGTACACAATCGGTATCAGTCGAAGATTAGGGTCGAGGATGATCAACTAGGGACTCCTTCGGGGCCCGTTTATTCTAACAAGCCCATGGATAGGGTCAAAAGGGACATTGATCGAGATCCAAGGTCGAGTAGAGATCGATATCAACCGTACAACGGAGATCGTAGGAACATCGGATCCGGGAGAAGCTTCGCACGAAATGATCGAGGTCAAAATTCACGGGGACTCAACGCCGAGGAAGATCACATCGAGTATCCAAAATCCGAATAAAGGTACGGCCCCATATTTTCTATTTTTCGACTAACGCTTGCAGGTTATCGGTGAGGATCGACAGGAAGCTATGGGTCTTAAAGCACACGTTGCACTCTTTTCCCTTAGACCGGGTTTTATCCCAAATGGGTTTTTCCGGCAAGGTTTTTAACGAGGCAACCATTGATCGTGCTAACTTAGAGCAAGTCAACAGTATCCGAAGTTCCCTACAATAAGCCTCGAGTATCGGTGGGCATTACCCTCGAATGACTACTTTATGGCAAGGAGATTACTTCATGACGGCGGGGCCTCGAAAGGAAAATGTTGTAAGGGTCAAACGGTTAGATGATCCGTACCCATATAGGTTACTCGAGCCCCAAACATCAAACATGCGCTCATGTATAATCATCCATTGAGAGAAGTATTCTTACTTGATATCTCATGCCTTTAGAGAAATTTTATTTTATACTCTTGAGCTATTATGCAAACAGGCTTAACGGCCGACCACGACGGAATTTCAAACAACCGACCCCATGCTCGAGGACTGCCGTCCCAAAACAAATGGAATCAAACTTCTAACATTTCGAGACAATAAGACCTTAAAGGCAATCCTCGACTTTACGAGCAACGGCCACCCCACCCGGGGGCTGACATTTCGGGCAAGCTTGAAGTGAAACGGAAGATAAGCCCAAAGGGCAAGTTCCGAACTAAAAAGGCTACAGCCAGATTAACGCGGATCGGAGACACCCGAAATCTGTAACAGATACAAAAGCCCAAGGGCTATCTTAACCTAAACAGAAGCATATCTCGAACACTCGGGGACTACCTGCCCGAGCTATTTAAACAATAAGACCTCAAGAGGCACCCCCAATATACAGGCCAAGGCCATCACATTCGGGGATTAACATTTCAAACAAGTTTGAAATGTTATCGGGAATCAAGTCCAAAAGACATACCCGAAGGCTACGGCCATATTAAAGACTACGGTCATATAAAAAGGCTACTGCCGAAATAATGCGACTCGGAGACGTTCGACTTCTGCCATAAATTAAAGGCCTTCAAATACTTTGAAAAACCGGTTAAACTCGGCTACCCTCGGCAAAAGCAAAAAGGGCTTCGATAAAATCAACCCTCGAATAATTTAAAGGCTTCGATATTTGAGCCTTCAAAAAAACCTCAAGAGGTATTCAATTACCATTACACAAACAAGTTACTAATAAGGTTACGATACGTCGAACCCTCGAAAAATCCAACGGGTACAAAAAACACATGCTAAGGCATACAAAACTTTTCACTAAGTCTTTGGCCGAAAATAGGAAAAAATTATAGCCACTTTAGACGCCGATCGGCCCGACTTAAAGGGCCTAAGAGCCGATATATAAGAGCCTAAGGGCCAACAAAAAGAGCCTAAGGGACAATATAAAAGAGTCTAAGGGCCGATCTAAAAGAGCCTAAGGGCTAACTTTATTTCGAGTTCGAGCAAACACTCACTCGACTACTAAGCCCAAGGGCTACCCAAGTTCGAGTAAATTCTCACTCGGGGACTATCTATAAAGCCTAAGGGCTAACTTTATTTTGAGTTCAAGAAACACTCACTCGATTACTAAGCCCAAGGGCTACCCGAGTTCGAGCAAATTCTCACTTGGGGACTATCTATAAAGCCTAAAGGCTAACTTTATTTTGAGTTCGAGCAAACGCTCACTCGACTACTATGCCCAAGGGCTACCCGAGTTCGAGCAAATTCTCACTCGGGGACTAACTATAAAGCCTAAAGGCTAACTTTATTTCGAGTTCGAGCAAACGTTCACTCCACTACTAAGCCCAAGGGCTACCCAAGTTCGAGTAAATTCTCACTGAGGGACTATCTATAAAGCCTATGGGCTAACTTTATTTCGAGTTTGAGCAAACGCTCACTCGACTACTAAGCCCAAGGGCTATCCAAGTTCGAGTAAATTCTCACTCGGGGACTATCTATAAATCTTAAGGGCTAACTTTATTTCGAGTTCGAGCAAACACTCACTCGATTACTAAGCCCAAGGGCTACCCGAGTTCAAGTAAATTCTCACTCGGGGACTATCTATAAAAGACTAAGGGCTAACTTTACTTCGAGTTCGAGCAAATCCTCACTCGACTATAAAGCCTGAGGGCTATCTTTCATTTCAAGTCCGAAGCATATACCCACTCAACCATCAAGCCCAAGGGATACCTTACCTCATCGACTGTTTAGTCTAAAAGCTACTCAAACTCAAGTTCAAACGATCATTCGAAGTCTATTGATCAGGAACGATCGAGGGCTGTACTTATTTTCGGCCATTACCATCTCAAGTTTGTGAACATTCAAAGGGAATTTTATGCTAAGACACTCTGACCCGAATAAAGGAGTAACAGATTCCGGAGTCGTGGAAGGATAAAAGTTTTGTATAAATCTATTTACAAGGGCTATAGGTCATGATCAAGAATGCCTCATAAGGGCCTATCAGCCTCAAAAGCGAAGAATCACGAAGAACACGAAACCTAAGCAGTGCGATCTTTATCGGCAGAAGCGTCTTCACCCTCAAAATCTTCCCCACTGCCGGACTCGCTAGAGTTCTCGGAGTTTCCCTCTGAAAGGGCCAGCTTCCAAACTTTTGTTTCCTCAGTCGCTTACAGCACTGATGATGTCGTAACAAATTGGGGTAAGGATCAAGGACTCAATTCGTTTCTTATTGTCCTACTCTAAGAAACGCTGGGACTATCTGTATACGGTCTAAATCGTATGTCTCCGATCTATGGACTCGAGGGGTCATTTGAGCCCGAGTTCGGGAAAGGTCGAGTCTGAGCTCGAGGATAGAGTGCAATGCCCGAAGACTGAAGCACGACGTACACCGAGGCCGAGTATGCTCGACCCTGAAATAGTACCATTAGGAATTCGTAACAGAATGAACTAGATTTTTTCCACGTCCCCATAATCGTGGCGCAGATCCCGAAATAAAATTGTACGATTCCGTACTAAGCGGTTAGACAACTGTATCAAGAATATTCCCTACTGTAAATAGAGATATTCCTTATTTAGGGTTCCCCTATTATATAAAGGGGACCTCAATCATTTGTAACATCATCTTATCACTGAGTAAAGAATATACTCTCTACCTTTTTCGCCTACTGTTCATCAGCATTGTCCTTTAGCTCTATTGTTCTTACTTTACTTTTATTATTTAACTGTTCTTATTATTCCATGCCTACCTCGAAGTCACTGCTGCTGAGTAACATTGGTTTGATTTACGTTTCTCTTTCATTTCTACTTAATACTTCTTGATTATTAATTGGTATTTAACTAAATCACGTATCTTTAAAC
Organism: Nicotiana attenuata; assembly: GCF_001879085.1. Taxonomy (NCBI): domain Eukaryota; kingdom Viridiplantae; phylum Streptophyta; class Magnoliopsida; order Solanales; family Solanaceae; genus Nicotiana; species Nicotiana attenuata. The sequence continues at coordinate 247,049 of NW_017670336.1, read as the reverse complement.
CCACAAATCAAATTTAATTGTTACTCGTATTTTCGAGGTAAACAATTGGCTTACTATCAGCAAAGAGACAATATAAAAATTAGTAACTTCATCTTTTCCCTCATAGAGCTCTCGAATGTTCCTCGTCCTTTGCGGTTGTTCGTTTGAACTTTATTGAGAAGAAGGAGATGCAACATTGGTTGGTGAAGGAGGTGGAGTTGCATCTTTTACGGGTTCCACCTTCTCTGGTTCTTCTTCATCACCAAAGTGTGGAAAAAAATCATATGAAGTTTCTTCCTAAGCTTCCCAATTCCATGCCAATTCTTCATCAAATTCAACATCACGAATTGCCACCACTTTGCCATTGCTTGGGTTGTATAACTTGTAGCCTTTTTGAACTCGTATCATAGCCAACAAACACATTCTTGACACTTCGATCATCAAGCTTTGCTCTCCCTTGTTGTGGCACATGAGCACAGGCTATGCTTCCAAAGATTCTCAAATGCTTGAAACTTTGCTTTCTTCCACTTCATGCTTCTTGAGAAGTTTGATCTCTAACATTTCTTGTTGGAGACCTGTTGGTCAAATAAACCGCACAAGAAATATCTTCGGCCCAAAATTCCTTGGACATACTTTTAGCTTTCAACATACATCTAGCCATATTAAGAATCGTGCGATTCTTTCTCTCAGCAACTTCATTTTGTTGGGGTGAATAAGGTACCATTAGAGGACGATGAATTCCATGAGACTGACAGAAGTTATTAAATTCTTTTAAAGTGAATTCGCCTCCTCTATCAGACCTTAAAGCTTTTATTTTATAATCACTTTCTTTTTCTACAAGTAATTTAAAAAATTTAAAAGTAGCAAAAACTTCAGGTTTTTGGTTCAAGAAATAAACCCAAGTCTTTCTACTAAAGTCATCAATAAAGAGCAGAAAGTATTTACTTTTAGCAAAGAAAGGTGGATTGATTGGCCCACACACATCAGTGTGAACAAGTTGTAGTGGTTTGGTTTCTCTTGACATGGACTCCTTCGGAAAGCTCCTCCATGCACGTTTCACAAGAAGGCAAGCTTTTCACAATTGATTGGGATGGTTGATTGATGGTGTCCCATGAACCATGTTCTTTTCTCCCATTGATTTAAGCGCTTCAAAATTCAAGTGCCCAAATCGCATGTGCTAACACCATGATTCATCTTGTAGATTAGCCTTCAAACACTTTGCATCAATTGTCTTAAGATTCAGAGAAAATAATCCGTTCTTGGCCATATGCACTTTAGCAATTAGAATTCCACTTGAATTTCTAAGCCAAAGATGCATATTTTTCATGTGGATATCATATCCCTTTTAAAGAAGTTGGCCCAAACTTAGAATATTACTTTTTAATTTTGGCACATAATAAATATCTTGAATTAACATGTGGCCACCATTTTTACAGGAGATCAGAATCGTACCTATCCCTTCGATTTGAATTTTTGAAGTATCTCCAAAGGACACATTACCTCTCACCGGCTTATTGATGTCCACAAACTTGTCTTTGCATCCACATGTGATTGCTTGCTCTATTGTTCAAATAGCACGAGCTACAATCATCCATGTCTTTTATCTGAGTGCCAGCAATAATGCCGGCTCATCTTCTTCTTTCTTGTTGTCAACAAGGTTAGCTTTCACTTCAACGTTTATACGACATTCCCAAGAGTAATGGCCAAATTTATGATAATTATAACACTCAATTGTTGATTTGTCATACCCTTATCAATTATTTTCATGATAGCAGTCATCTCCTCTTCCTCCTGTTTGTCCACGACCACTTGGTGGATATTACCTTCATTATTGAAGTTGTTACCATTACTTCTTCCTCTTCCATTACTGCCACGACCTCGTTCTCGTTCATTCCCTCGATAGCTTTTTTCACCTCCATAATACTTAAAGGATGCTTGAATTTTAAGAAGTTTCTCCAGTGGAACTTCTTGTCTCCTCTTGATCTTTTCTTCATGGGCCTATAAAGAACCATCTAATTTCTCCACCATCATGGAGTTCAAATATTTAGACTCCTCAATAGCACACAACACAAAATTAAATTTAGGGTTAAAGTACGAAGGATCTTTTCTACCACAAGGACATCTTCTATGTCCTCCCCGTATCTTCTTAATTGATTCACAACAACCTTCACTTTTGAACAATATTTACAAATATATTCAGATTCTTTCATTTATAAAACTTGAAATTCTGCCTTTAAAGTTTGAAGTTTGACCTTCCTCACTGTCACGACCCAAACCGAAGGGCCGCGACGGGCACCCGGTGCCTTACTCAACCGAGTACCAACGTAACATATCTTTCTTATCATACTATCAAGGGTAAATGAGATAGAAAACATGTCATGGATAACAAGAATAAAACATAATGGAATACTCAACATATGATGACCGAACATGATATACAAACTTATACATGTGACATACGGGCTTATAAGGCCGACATGACCATTTGTAAACTCAAAACATAGGCCGACAAGGCCATACAAGTATCCATACACCTGACATCTGTCTACAAGCCTCTAAGAGTACATAAAATCATAAAGGTCGGGACAGGGCCCCGCCATACCAATCAATACATATCCAAAGCATACTGACAAAATAGGCAACTCCGGAGCAAGTGGAGTACACCAACACCTTCGCTGAGCTGATAGCCTACTAGGAGGAATGTCAACCTGTCTATCGGGACTTGCGGGCATGAAACGCAGCGTCCCCAGGCAAAAGGGACGTCAGTACGAATAAAGTACCGAGTATGTAAGGCAGGAAAGCATAAATAAGAACAGTAATGTAAAGAGAGATAGAGGAGATACAACCTGTAACATCTGAGTGCCTCTGGGGGCTACTGACATGAAATGCATAATACATATATATACATAAACTTTTAAAAACATACGCCTCTGTGGGCATCATCATCATCATATCATACCCGGCCTCAAAGAGGACTCGGTAAAAACGTACCCGGCCACGTGGAGCTCGGTAAACCCAACTGATCAGTGGTTGCACAATAGGTGCCATACCCGGCCGACTATAGCGCGGCTCGGTAGAGTAAAATAGATACATATATAATGCATGCTGGACTCATGGAGTCACGTTCTAAACCTTTTGGAGTGACATAAGGTCATTGCACCATCGATTAACATTATGGACATCATACCATCAATATGAACTTCACTAGGACTCAAGGATCATATATACTTTCTTGGAATAACTTTGTAAGGAAAGAATAACATGGACAACCTTAGTTGCTAGGAGTAGATTCATTATGAAATAGCGTATCGTTTATGTTCGTTTCACTTTAGATCATGCCAAAAGAATGAAGGAAGAGCCTTAACATACCTTAAACATGTTGAGTCCTTAATACCTTCTAAGCAACTCTTCAAACAAGTCAACTCGATCTATCATAGCATAAGGAGATTCAAAATCAGTGTTGAGCAAAGGCTAAGTCTGTAACTTAAGCTAGTAGCTCGTCTACGTAAATTCGGGCAGCATCTCCCTTGTAACAAGGGCCTCCTCCAATACCATATACCAACAACAACAGCCAGGGAAGTCCAGCAACCTATAAATATCAATAACAAGACACCATATAACAACAACAAGTCACAACTACTTCACGACGAGCGGCAAGCTCCGATTGGAATCCGTATAACCCATATCACCCCTTATAGACTTCTTACATTAATTTAACAGTATCATTAACATGATAATGAAGTCATTCATCAATGATTCCATCCTTATACCATATATTTATAACAAAGGAAACAATCCTCAACTCCAACTATCTTCAATTAGTAGCTTTATTCACTAGTTCATGTCTACTCCATCCATTTAACTTAATCAACATCAAGATAACCTTAAGCACATGCAAGAACACAATACACACAACTCCTATAGTAACTTCAAGTCGAAATCCAAGTTATATTCAGCTCACAACAACCCTCAATAGCAATACAACACCATAGAAGTGACTTAAGCTAATCCAAGTACTATCTTGTAGTTTATCATCCTAACAACTTAACCAACATACAAGCAAGCTTAATCACAATTAGTAGGCTGTTATACTCACCTTAGACAGCAGCAACAACTTGGAATTTCATCCAAATACAGCCCACAACAATCCTCAATGACAACACAACCTCAAAGAGGTGTTGTTCTTCACTAGAGCTAAGTTTTGATGTTGAGATATGGTGTAATCACTTTGGAATCACTTCAAACACTTGTGGAATCTGTTTAGAAGGGTTAGGAGAAGTTTGGAGACGAAGTTGAGTTGAAAATAAGTGAAAAATAGGCGTCCAAATCGTTTATAAAGTGAAGTAGGTCGACCACCGCCTAAGTGGGTCCCATTGGGAGCTGCTTGCGCGGTCTCGCGAAAATGCGAATATCTCTCTACTCCGATGTCGTATTGACGAATGGTTTAATGCGTTGGAAACTAGACTCGTAGATCTTCAATTTGATATGTAGATCATCCATTTATGCCAAGTATATTGGGAGAAAAGTGCATCTACATTTGACCTAAATTTCAGCACATTATAAATGCAACTTGTGACGATCTTTGCTAACTTTTGTTCCATAACTCGTTTGACTTAAAAACATAACACACGACTATCATACGACTACAATAACTCATAAATTAACCTCCTCATCATGTTAATCACCCTAGTCTCACCCCAAAAGAATATGTTATAACATTCCAAACTTGTCGATTTTTGACGAAACTTATTTTCTTCAATTCGTTTAGCGACTAAGCTTTCCAACCCTTTTGGTACTTGTTATTCATGATCTTAAATATTTGTAACCTCCAAGGTAACATGATTAACTTAGTTTATTTGCTTCCAAATATAATCTCATTTTCGAGCTTACATCAATGACTTACGACGTACTCTCACGTATGAAAACTTGGGGTGTAACACTCACTTTATCAACTTCTTGGAGAGGATTTTGTAAAATCTCCCAAGCTTCCTTTGAGGTGGTAGCATCGGCCACCTTCTCAAACATGTCATCATCAAAACATTGGAGGATGAGCGTGAGGGCTTGTTGATCCTTCTTCCTTGTCTTTTCCAAGGCACCTTTTTCATTTTGAGGCAGATCTTCCTCGTTATCAGGCTTTCCATACCCTCTGTCTATAATTTCTCACACATCGTGGGAGCCAAGAATGGCTTTCATGCATAGACACCATTTTTCATAATTATCTTTTATGAGATGGGGGTACTGAAAAGTTAGCATACCATTATTCTCCATAGCTCTGATACAACCTTGTTAGGAAAAAAATATCCTGCTCATGAATAATATCTACGGTAAATAACAATAACAAAAGAGAATAACGACACCAAATATTTTAGCGGGGTAAATTACAATACTCGAGGTGAGTAGTATAATACCACTATAATATTACAATTTGGTAGTGTCAAGAGACTACTACACCTTCAAAAGAAATAACACTCTTTATTTTAAATACCACACTATAATATTACTCCCACTCTATACTTATCTCACAGACTACAATCTGTGGATTACTCTCTCTACGTTCTATTGTGCTCTCTGATTTTGGTGTGTATGAGATGAAGCTTAATGCTTCTATTTGTAGGAGAAGTCACCGCATCTCTAACCAATCAAAAGATTAAGATTTTCAATTTGCAAAATCCATCAAAAAACCGACTTTAGCAAATTGATTTTGCAACTTGTTGTTGCCGCCCACAATTGCTTCCTGCAACTTGTTCTATCTTGTCTTTCATTATTTCTTTTTAATTTATTTAGACGGGTCCCACATAAATAAAATATATTATTTTCCCATAGCGTGTAAAAGAGACTATGAATGACAAAAAGATACTTATCAATGCACGGGATGCAATCCTGTTATATAAAGGAGTTATCACTAATGTGCGAATAAATAGGTTTTTGGCTTATTTCTTTAGAACCCTTTTGTACTATCGATTGAACTGCTACCCTTCAGTAAACTACAATATATCACTTTTTCTAGAAATGTATAAAGGGCTATAATTTTTTTTTTTGTTGTTGCTAGGAACAAGCATTTTATTGGTAAACAGAAACTAAAGTATTAGATAAAGGGAACTAAACGGGTAGTGATTTTTTGGTAGCACTGTGAATTGCCATTAATAAAAATAATGAAGTATACAAACTAAAAAGCACCTAGTCACTCAACAAAAGTGATCTAGATCTCAGAACGTATCTACTAATTACACAAAAAGTCTTTGAATGAACCTCCTACTTCTATTCATCTTCCTAGACTTGTTAAGTTTTTCTATTCTTCCTAATAGTTCCTTTTTAATCTGTGCAATTGCCAGCTCTTTTTGTACAATTTACCCTCCAAAGATTCTCCAGTTCCTAGCCCTCCATGTATAATATATACTCGCTTCCCATATTGCAGCTACCACTTCTTTTTGCCTTGCTTCCAGTGCTTCCTTTATATGTTGGCTAATACTTGCTGATAGTTACCAATCGAGATGTGAACACCAGTCCATTGGAGCAGGGAATAATGATTTGTTGTTTCCCAATTACGATCCACAAATAAGTGTTGATGAGATTCCTCGGTATTATCATCACATAAACAACAATTAAGGTATATATACATATATAGCTTTAAGGGGTCCTGGAATATATATATATATATATATATATATATATATATATATATATATATATATATATATATATATATATATATATATATATATATATAGATTCATTTTTCTGAAGTTATCGGGGGTCGATGAACCCATCCCTTTAACGTAGGCCTGCCTCTGGTGTGTAGTAGGGTCGACGTCATCATCAATATTGAGTTTATAAGTACCTTGTTGCGGTCATGCGGTGGCATCCAGTAGACGGGGATGGGAGAGCAGGAATGGAACTTGAAGAAAGTGGTAGTCAAGTAAAGAAATTCAGTTGCTTGAAGGGATATAGAGTGAGTAGAGACAATGGCAGATAAATAATTTAAAAGGTTATGGTTATAAGTTAGTAAAATATGCCATAGGATAAATGATGTAAGTATATCTAAGGATATGTCTAAAATGTGATTAATGGGGATGAGGCTGTGGCACATATAGAGATTGTAAAACCAGTCGGTGTGGTCAGTGCTTGGGTTAGATATTTGATCAAATGGTTCCAAATCTTGAACACCGAAGGGAAAATGGTGAAGAAAAGAGGATTTCTTCTGTTTGGTGGCCACAAATAGTGTTGGCAATAGTAGGTAGTATCTGTCGATGAACGAGCATGAATACAATGGGTAATTCAGTACATAGTAATAACCAGAGGAAGTGTTTAATTTTATTCAGTTGTAGGAAGTTACCAAAGCCAATTGTACAGGAGGAAAGGGGAGCGGATCCATTATTTTGAAGGAAGAAGGCATAGTGAAGAACCCATCAGTATTAGCGGACCAGTACGGTGTATCTAGTTGATTAGATGTGAGATGGATATAGGAATTGTGTATTTGTAACGTGACAAATATTACTCAGTAAAGTCAAATAATGCTATAGAAATCAACTCCAAATAATAAAGCTTCAATCATTAATCAAATCCCGAAAAAATAATAGAAAGTTAACCCGCACCATATGGTTAATAATCGAGTTTAGGGATAGATTCCGTTAACTCATAACCCCACTAGTCCAATTATGTGATTAGATTTCAAATCCGAGTCTAAATTGACCCTCAAATTCCCAAAATACACTCTCTTAAGTTATACGCAAAACCCCAAATTTCTCTTTAAAATTTCACGTTTTAGGTGTAGAAACCATAGGTAATCAAGATATGTAATCAAATCTAAGTAAAAATTACTTACCCACAAATGTGTAGTGAAAATATCCTCTAAAATTTCCTCTTCCCGAGCTTCAAATTTCAAAATATTAAAAAATAAGCTAAACTCGATATAATATAATACAAAGCATCTTCGCATCTGCGGATACGAAGCCACACGTGCGAACCTAACTTCTGTGACCAAAACATCACTTATGCGAGCTCCCATCATCAGCCTAACCAACATATCTGCGACCAAACTTCCGCAGATGCGGAACCGCATGTGCAACCACAACACGTGCACATGCGATCTCCCCAGGATTGCCTAATCTCGCAGGCACACAACCTTCTTCGTAGATGCAACCTACGCACTTGCGTGCCTCCAATCGTAGGCGCAACCAATCACCAGAACCAGCCCTTCGCATGTGCGAACTAAACCATCGGAGGTGCGGCCTTCACATCTGCGCACTTACCTTCACAGGCGCGATGCACCAGAGACCAGAAATTCCCAAACAACTCCAAAATGGTCCGAAATAGTCCAGAAATACACCCATGCTTCCTGGACCCCCGTCCAACTATGCAAATACGTTCATACAACTATTTCAAACTTATCCAAAGACTCAAAATATCATAAACAACATCAAAACCAAGAATCCAAGGTAAAAAATTCATTCCTTAACGTCCAAACTTCGCCAAACACGTTAGAATTATACTTAGAAATTCCGAATCACAACCAAAGTTCACACAAAAGTTCATATCAACCATTAGGACCTATCCAAGCTCTCAAAATTACCATCGGAGTTCAATAAAACCAAAGTTAACTATCAGTCTAACTTATGAACTCTCCAATTCTTTAATTACCAACTATCAATAAACAGAGTCAAAACATTTTAGGAATTTCCAAATTCAAATACGAATATACCACCCAAGTTCAAAATTAGCATATGAACCTATTAGAATCACCAATCCGAGGTCGTCTACTCAGAAGTCAAACCTTGGTCAACTCTTGTAACTAAAGATTCTAAAAATTGATCTAAGTGCTCCAATTCACTCCCAAACCGTCCCGAAACAAAACCAACCATCCCCGCAAGTGATCAATGTAACAACAACAATAGCTGGAATCAGACAGATTATTATTAAAATGGTCAATGGAACACCAACAATAGCATGGAAGGTAGCACATATAATTAGGAATATCAAAGACCTAAATGGGAAATTTGTGTCACGACCCAAAATTCTACCAAAGGCATCGTGATAGCACCTAGTCTCTAACACTAGGTAAGCTGATTACATAAAACAATTAAGCCAGTTTAACAATGGTAATTTAAAATAGAGTTTAATATGAATACCAAAACAAAAATGAAATAAGCCTACGCGAAAATAATCATAATAGCCTCCTAAGACTAGGTAATACAGAGTCACAAACTCTAGCTGAATACATGGAAAGATCTCATAGATCGAAATATAATACTGTTCAAATAACAAGCTGACAGAACAATAGAAGGAAAGGACTCCAAGTGGCTGTAACGACCAAGTAACCCTACTTTGAATCCTTGCGATCACTAAGCTAACTCTCCCCGAGTCCGCAATCTCTAATACCTGGATCTGCACAAAAAATTGCAGAAGTGTAGTATGAGTACACCACGATCGGTGCGCAATAAGTATCAAGACTAACCTCGATGGAGTAGTAACGAGGTACAAGTCAAGACACCTACTAGTCAAAATAACCTGTGTAGTATAAATGTATAAAGCTAATAATGAAAGCAGGAATCAGTAAATGGCAACAAGAGTCAGCATATTATTTAAACATTAATGTAACAAAACACCATTGAAGTACCATTGAAACCAAATAATAAACACAATTGACAACCAATTAATCAAGTCGTTCTAGCACATGTTTCGCAACAAAATTACTCCGAAATGCCTCATCTCATAATCAGCAGTCACGAGTATCAGTACCATATGTCTAATCACAACCGTACGGACAACTTACGTGCCAATATCCCAATCCCCCGGCATGATCACATGCTTACAATCGCAATCCGCCTGACATGGTCACAAGCTCACAATCACAATCTGCCCGTCATGGTCACAGGCACACAATCACAATCCACCCAGCATGGTCACATGCTCAATATCAACATGAAAGAAGATAATACAATAATACATGGGCATGATCAATAAATGTTAAGTTTCATACTCCCGAACTAGTATAAGAGGCATGTTACGATGTATGCTTGTGCGAGTGTACTAGTACAACACAAGTCAACAAGTAATATCAAAGACATCGAGCAGCTCATTAAAAGCAACACAACATGTCACGTAAGGTATATGGCATACACAAGGAGAATCACAATATCACATGAATATCGTCAACATACTGCCCCCATGCCATCACACATCATCCCTAACATTGCCACCCTTATCTCTCCGATAGCAACCCGTATCACTCCGCCCTGACAATGTCATTAGCCATACGTATCACTCTGATACCCACCCGTATCACTCCACATAATAGCCACCCTTATCGCTCCACCCGGACAATAACACAATAGTCACCCATATCACTTCGCAAAATCAACAATAGTGAGATGCGACCCTTATGCTCCGCATAACACCAACATTGAGATGCCACCCTTATGCTCCGCATAATAACAACCAATCCACACGACAATTCGCATGTGCTAAAATCACAACGACACGACATATCAACTCGTACTACAAGTACCCTGCGGCCACAACCTTTCTAGAAGAATACAATTTCAATATTCCGCACTAAATAGCCCACGGCTCAACCACAATGTGCATAGAATCTCAATAACAATAAAATAAACGGGAAAGTAACTCAACAATGAACAACACCATCTTTAATCACAACTTCAATTAAAATAGATTAATGACTTCGATGACTTCATCTTCAATTAATTTCTTAAGGATAAAGTCGATAATGAAGGTTTTTCCATGAAATGGCAAACTTCGGATTCTAGTATATGAAATAGGCTAACAATGAAAGAGATGACACGAACTAGAAACTATGTCCAAATGCATGAGAATAACCCCCCAACGAAAGGATTTCATGTAACAACATTTTCAATTAAGAGTAAATCAACAATAATGGAAGTGACGTAATGATAATAGAGGTAACAACTTCACATAAAGCATACAAGAGTAAACTTGACAAATAAAGGATGTGACATGTAACAACAACTTAAAATCAAGCATGTGAGAGTAAACATGACAAATAAAAGATATAACATGTACCGGCAATTTCAAATAAATACATGAAAGAAGCCTAAGAGTCTAAACTGGTCAATTTCCACATATAAGCCCGAGTACGCACTCATCACATCATGTACACAGCTTTCACATAATACAAATAGCAAAAACAACTCAAATCCTATGGGGTAGTTCCTCCACACAAAAAAGTAGGCAAGATACTTACCTCAAAGAAGCCAAATCAATACTCTAAAATGACCTTCTCGTGTGAAACAAACCTCCGGACAACTCAATACATGGAAAGATCTCACAAATCGAAATATAATATTGTTCAAATAACAAGCTGACTGAACAATAGAAGGAAAGGACTCCAAGTGGTTGCGACGACCAAGAGCCCTACCTTGAATTCTTGTGATCAATAAGCTAACTCTGCCCGAGTCTGATATCTCCAATACCTGGATCTGGACAAAAATATGTAGAAGTGTAGTATGAGTACCCCACGGTTGGTACGCAATAAGTATGAAGAGTAACCTCGATGGAGTAATAACGAGGTACAAGTCAAGACACCTACTAGTTAAAATAACCTGTGCAATGTAAAAGTATAAAGCTAATAATGAAAGTTTGAATCAATAAATGACAACAAGAATCAACATGATTTAAACATTAACGTAACAAAACACCATTAAAGTACCATTGAAACCAAATAAGTAGCACAAATGACAACCAATTAATCAAGTCGTTCTAACACAAGTTTCGCAATGAAAATACTCTGAAATACCTCATCTCATAATCAACACTCACGGGTCTCAAACCACAAATCATATGCTAACGACACCTTGTTCCAACATGTCTAATAACAACCGCATAGACAACTCACATGCCAATATCCCAATCTACCCAGCATGATCACAGACTCATAATCTTAATCCGCCTGACATGGTCACAGGCTCACTATCATAATCCGCCCGGCATGGTCACATGCTTAATATCAACACGAAAGCAGATAGTACAAGAATACATAGGCATGATCAATAAATGTTAAGTTTCATACTTCGAGCTATTATAAGAGGCATGCTATGGTGTATGCTCGTGTTAGTGTACTAGTACAACCTAAGTTAACAAGTAATATCATAAACATCGAGTATGTCATTTAAAGCAACACAACAAGTCACGTAAGGTGTATGACATACACAAGGAGAATCACACTATCACAAGAATATCGTCAACATAATGTCCCAGGCCATCACACTTCATCCCTGATATTTCCACCCTTATCTCCCCGATCGCCACCCGTATTACTCCGCCTGAACAATATCATTAGCCACCATATCACTCCGATAGCCACCCGTATTACTCCGCATAATAGCCACCCTTGTTGCTCTACCCAAACAATAAAACAATAGCCACCCGTATCACTCTGCATAATCAAAAATAGTGAGATGCTACCCTTACGCTCCGCATAACAACAAAAGTGAGATGCCACCCTTATGCTCCACATAATAACAACTAATCCACACGACAATTCACATGTGCTAACATCACAACAACACAAAATATCAACTCGTACCATAAGTACCCATAAGCCACAACCTTTCTAGAAGAATCAACACTTTCAATATTCCAGAACAAATAGCCCACAACTCAACCACAATGTGTATAAAATCTCAATAACAACAAAGTCAACGTCAAAGTAACTCAAGAATGAAAAACACCACCTTTAACACAACTTGAATTAAAATAGATTAATGGCTTTCGATAACTTTAACTTCAATTAATTGGTTAATGATAAACTCGATAATGAAGGTTTCCATGAAATGGCAAACTTTGTATTCTAGAGTATGAAATAGGCTAACAATGAAAGAGATGACACGAACTAGCAACTACGTCCAAATGCATGAGAACAACCCAGCAACAAAAGGATATCATGGAATAACAATTTAAATTAAGAGTATCTCAACAATAAGGGAAGTTACGTAATATTAAAAGAGGTAAAAACTTCAATTAAAGCATATAAGAGTAAACTTGACAAGTAAAGGATGTGACATAAACAACATCAAATCAAGCATGTGAGAGTAAACATGACAAATAAAAGATATAACATGTGCTAACAATTTCAAATAAATACATGAAAAAATCCTAAGAGTCTAAACCGGTCAATTTCAACATATAAGCTCGAGTACACACTCGTCACCTCGCGTACACGGATTTCACATAACAGGAATAGCAAAAACAACTCAAATCCTAAGGGTTAGTTCTCCCACACAAAGTTAGGCAAGATATTTACCTCAAAGAAGCCAAATCAATACTCTAAAATGACCTTTTTGTGTGAAACAAACCTCTAGACGGCTCAAATGTATCCAAAATAACACAATATCATAAATAAAACCATGAGAAACAATTCTGGATAATAAAGTTTTGATCTTTAATAAAAAATAAAAAGTCAACCCAAAAAGTCAATCTTGGACCCGCACCTCGGAACCTGACAAGATCTACAAAATTCGAACATCCATTTCGATAAGAGTCCAACCATACCATAATTATCCAATTCCGACATCAAATCGGCCTTAAAATCCTTATTTTATATTTTAGGAAGTTTTGAAAAAATCCCTAATTTTCTCCAATTCAAATCACTAATTTAATGATAAAAACAAAGATGAAATCATGAAATATAATTAAATCCAGGTAAAGAACACCTACCCCAATCCAAATCGTGAAGAACCTCTCCAAAATCGCCCAAAATCGAGGTCTACAACTCAAGATGTGATAAAAATAACAAAACCTTTAATACATACATATACATATATATATATATATATATATATATATATATGTATATATATATATATATATACATATATATATATATGTGTGTGTGTGTGTGTGTGTGTGCGTGCGCGCGCGCGCGCGTGTGTGTGTTGCGTGTGTGATTTCGGCATATGTGGACAAAACAGCGCATTTGCGCTCTTGATTTTTGCGAGCCAACACCCGCATCTGTGGTTATCACTTACCAAACCAGAGACCGTACCTGCGCAAAATAAGTCGCACCTGCAACGCCGTAGAAGCGCCCACACAAAGCCGAGGCGGATTCTATCACAGCTGCAACCCATTACCCGCAGATGTGACCATTGCACCTGCGATCCCTTACCCGTAGAAGCGGGAAGCCTGACTATGCGAAATCTCACAGAAGCGACACAATTTCACGTAGAAGCGATTCTGCACTGGCACTCCCAGTTGCGCAGATGCGAGACACCAGAACCACGCCTGCCCGAAAATATGGAATTAATCCGAAACTTGTCCGAAACACAACCGAGGCCCCCGGGATCCCTTCAAATCATACCAACCAATACCAAAATAATGCGGACCTACCCAAGGCCTCAAATCACATCAGATAACATCAAAACTATGAATCACACCTCAAATCGAACTTAATGAACTTATAAACTTTTAACTTGTACAACTCGCACCGAATCATATCCAATTAACCCGGAATGACGTCACATTTTGCATGCAAGTCCCAAGTGACCCAACAAAGTTATTCCAATTTTCAGAAATGCAATTCGAACCCGATATTAACAAAGTACACTCCTGGTCAAACCTCTCAACCTTCAATTTTCCAACTTTCGCCAAAATTCATCAAATCAACCTACGGACCTCCAAATCCAAATCCGGGAATATGCCTAAGTCCCAAATCACCATACAAATCTATCGGAATCATCAAAACACCATTTCGGAGTCGTCTACACAAAAGTCAAACTCCAGTCAACTCTTGCCACTTAGGATTCTAAAACAAGAATCATTCTTCCAAATCAATCCCGAACCATCTGAAAACTGAATACGACCACACACGCAAGTCATAATGCACAATACAAAGCTACTAGAGACCTTAAGCCCTGAATGAGACGCTAATTCTCAAAACGACTGGTCGGGTCGTTACATTCTCCCCATCTTAAATAAACTTTCTTCCTCGAACATGCCAAGAACTGTTCCGAAGTCATCAAATCACTTAATGAGCTCACCATACATATAACCGTGGGTGATGCCACGTCATCCCAATCCACATAAGCCCGACAACACCATCTCAACTGAAGATTATTCCCTCCACCCATACAGATAAGCCTTAGAACCAAATTCTCAATATTTGATCACCCCCCAAAGACTCGATTCCCAGATTAACACGGTATCAACCTCAACCAACTACAACGACTCATGCATACACCCACTAGGTATAACCACACGATGTAACACATCACACATATGCCCATAACAATAACTCTGGCCACGATAGCTGCCCATAACCAAATCCAGCACCGGTAAATAACCTCATATTATCTAAAACCTTGTCCCAAACCTTCACGACACTGACAACGATGCAAGAAACATGACGATCTCATAACCACTCACCCAAATCAAAAAGTCACACCCAACACCACCTGGGCACATACCTCACAAGCTAAAACCTAATCAGCACAACACAAATATGACTGAATATTGAAAGAGAAACACATGAGAGAGATATCACACAGGTCCGATAGACACAACTCGCTATCGGTATGATACTACGAGTCCATTTCAAAAGGGAGAATCCAAACATATGAACTAATCACAAGGATCTTATACTAATATAACTCAACTACAACACTTAGCTCGGTTCAAACATGTCAAACCACACAAAAATGTGAGGGTCCCATCCTCAGCTCTGAATCACAAGTAGAATACACACCACACCAACCGAAACCTTTCACTAACTCAATTCCGCAAAACAAAATCACAACACGTAATGGACTCCCCAAACAGGTAGAACACCTAAATCACAAATCGTAATCAAGCCATCTTGAAATCACATCAAAACCTACCATAACGAGTAATAGAAAATTCATTCTAGTGTCATGACTATCAATGGTGAACAAAACAAAACGATAGACGCGGGCTACCACTATAGAATCTCCCAACATGGGTAAACACATAAACAGAGTACAGAATCACAGAACTCACCCATATATGAGGCAGATAGGAGGACTCACACTGATAAATAAAGTTAGATCAAATAAGACTGATGCTCCTCTATGAAAAATCGAAACCGTACTTGCAACGACACTATCTAGTGCAGCGGCCTCAGCCCTACCATGGAAAGCATATAACCGGGCCGGGCCTCCCCTTCTAGGGTGTCCTCTCCCTGCCTATCCTCCACCCCTAGTTGGCTATGCAGGTGGGGTAAAAATTTGATTGGAGCCTATATCTAGAGAATTATGATGATATCTGTCTCCCTCGAGTCTGGGACAATCTCTCATGATGTGCCTAATATCGCCACACTCATAAAAACCCCTCTGCTGGAGTGACTGCTGGTATTGAGTCTATGCCAGGTAACTGGAATAAGTGCTATAGAAACTCCGTGCAGGTGGTGCACTAGATGATGTCTGTCCCATATGAGTACCTTGAGGTCCCTAGCTAACTATAGCACCACGAGTAGTCTGAAGTGTGGACTGGACTGGTCGATTGCCCGAGCCTCCGCCGTGATGGGTCATAGCTGAAGAGTAGAATCCACTGAATCCTCTAGAACCTCAAGATCTCTTGGTATCGTTATCCTCCCTCTCCTCACGCCGAATATGCTCTAACCTTCTGGAAATCTCCACAACCTACTGAAATGGAGTATCAGTCTCCAACTCCCGAGCGATGCTGGATATAAGACCATAACTGAGCCCCTCGATGAATCTGCGGACTCGCAACACAACAATTATACAATATTTGCCTTATGTAACACATTGGGATTATTTAGCTACTATGTTCATAGAAGCAATAACCATAAATGGACTCGAACAATTAGGCAATATTCAAGTACCTAAAAGGGCTAGCTATATTAGAGTCATTATGTTGGAGTTGAGTCGGATTCTCTAACCATATGAACCAAAGTAGGTGCATGACGGGGTAACTCACTGAACCTGATGGCATACTCCGACACCGACATGGTGCCTTGATGCTACTGCTCGAACTCTGTGCTCCATGCATCCCAAAAGGTTTAGGGAAGAAACTACCTGAAAAACATATCTGAAAAATGAATCCAAGTGGGTGGTGCTGCATTGGTTGATCTACCTTCCTTGTAAACCTTCCACCACTAATACGCTAATCCCGACCGCTAAAATCCACAATACCCATGGTGCGGAGAATACGGTGACACTTCTCTAGAAAGCCCTGTGCATCCTCGGTAGTTGTTCCACTGAAAGTAGGTGCACTATACCTCTTGAACCTCTCAAGCCTCTTCTGCTCCTCCCCCGATGCCCCTGGCCTGACCTCAGGCTGACCCAGAATAACAGGCTTTACCGGCACCACACTCGGAGTATGAACAACTCGGAGTATAACCAGCTGGTAGCTCCTCAAATGCTGCTGTGGTAGGTGCTCTAGCTGCGGTACTTGCCCCTCCTCGTCCTCTACCTCGGCCCCTGCCTCTTGTGGCTCTAGTAGGGGGCACAATTGTCTGCTTGGCTGATCCAGTAGCACGTTTCCTCACCATTTGTGAGGGAACAGAGATACAAAGGCTCAAATTTTGAAATCAACAAATCCGCACGACATGATTGAAAGAAGTGGAATTTTCATAATAGTTTCGTTGCCTCTCAAAAATAAGTACAGACGTCTCCGTACTGATCTGCAAGACTCTACTAAACCGACTTTTGACTCATAGAACCTATGAACCTTGAGCTCTAATACTAGCTTGTCACGACCCAAAATCCCACCACAGGCGTCGTGATGGAACCTAGTCTCTAAGACTAGGTAAACCGATTACATACAACAATTAAGCCAGTTTAATAAAGGTGATTTAAAATAGAGTTGAATATTAATACCGAAACAAAAGTGAAATAAGCCTACACGACAATAATCATAATAGCCTCCCAAGAATAGGCAATACAGAGTCACAAACTCTAGCTGAATACAGAGGCACAACTCGCTATCGGTACCATGATACGAATCCATTCCAAAAGGGAGAATCCAAACATATGAACTAATCACAAGGATCTTATACTAATATAACTCCACCGTAACACGTAGCCCGATTCAAACATGTCAAACCACACAAAAATGTGAGGGTCCCATCCTCAGCTCTGAATCACAAGTAAAATACACACCACACCAACCGAAAACTTTCACTAACTTAATTCCGCAAAACAAAATCACAACACGTAATGGACTCCCCATACACGTAGAGCACCTAAATCACAAATCGTAATTAATCCATCTTGAAATCACATCAAAACCTACCATAATGAGTAATAGAAAATTCATTCTAGTGTCATGACTATCAATGGAGAACAGAACAAAACGATAGACATGGGCAACCACTATAGAATCTCCCAACATGGGTAAACACATAAACTTAGTACAGAATCACACGACTCACCCATATATGAGGCAGATAGGAGGACTCACACCGATAAATAAAATCAAATTAAAATAAGACTGATGCTCCACTATAAAAAATCGAAATCGTACCTGCAGCGACACCATCTGGTGCAGCGGCCTCAACCATACCATGGAAACAAATCAACGGGCCGGGTCTCCCCTTCTAGGGCGCCCTCCACCTGCCTGACCTCCACCCCTAGTTGGCTCTACAGGTGGGGTAAAAATTGGAATGGAGCCCATAGCAGAGTGCTATGATGATATCAACCTCTTCCGAGTCTGGGAAAAACACTCATGATATGCCTATTATCGCCAAACTCATAACAACCCCTCTGCTGAAGTGACTGCTGGTATTGAGTCTGTGCCGGGTAACTAGAATAACTGCTGTAGAAACCCCGTGCAGGTGGTGCACTAGACGATGTCTGTCCCATATGAGTACCCTAAGGTCCCTATCTAACTAGAGCACCACCAGTAGTCTGAAGTGTGGACTGGACTGGTCGATTGCCCGAGCCTCCAGCGTGATGGGTCATAGCTGAAGAGTAGAATCCATTGAATCCTCTAGAACCTTAAGACCGCTTGGTGTCCTTATCCCTCCTCTCCTCTCCCCGAATATGCTCTAACCTTATAGCAATCTCCACAACCTGCTGAAATGGAGTATCAGTCTCCAACTCTCAAGCGATGCTGGATATAAGACCATCACCGAGCCCTTCAATGAATTTGTGGACTCGATCTCTAACTATATCAACCAAAGTAGGTGAATGACAGTATTACTCACTGAACCTGATGCCATACTCTCACACCGTAATGGTGCCTTGACACTGCTGCTTGAACTCGGTGCGCCATGCATCCCGAAATGTTTAGGGAAGTAACTACCTCAAAAACATATCTAAAAAATGAATCCTAGTGGTGGTGCTGCATTGGCTGATCTACCTTCCTCGTAAACCTTCCACCACTGATACATTGATCCCGACCGCTAAAATATAGTAAAAGTAACTCCGCTCACCTCCACAATACTCATGGTGTGGGGAATACGGTGACACTTCTCTATAAAGCCTTGTGCATCCTCGGTAGTTGTGCCACTGAAAGTAGGTGGAGTATACCTCTTGAACCTCTCAAGCCTCTTCTGCTCCTCCTCTGATGCCCCTGGCCTGACCTCAGGCTGACCCGGAATAAAACGTTGTACCGGCACCACAGTCGTAGTACGGCCAACTCGAGTATGACAGACTGGAGGCTCCTCAAATGTTGTTGTGCCAGGTGCTCTAGCCGCGGCATGTGCCCTTCCTCGTACTCTAACTCGGCCCTTGCCTCTTGTGGATCTAGTAGGGGGCGCGGGTGTCTGCTTGGCTGATCCAATAGTGTGTGTCCTCACCATCTGTGAGAGAACAGAGATACAAAGGCTCAAACTTTGAAATCTACAAATCCGCACGACAGGAATGAAAGAAGTGGACTTTTCATAATAGTTTCGTAGCCTCTCAAAGATAAGTACAGACATCTCCGTACTGATCCGCAAGACTCTACTAAACCTACTTTTGACTGTAAAACCTATGAACCTTGAGCTCTAATACTAGCTTATCACGACCCAAAATCCCACCACAGGCGTCGTGATGGCACTAGTCTCTAAGACTAGGTAACCCGATTACATACAACAATTAAGCCAGTTTAATAATGGTAATTTAAAATAGAGTTTAATATGAATACCGAAACAAAAGTAAAATAAGCCTACGTGGCAATAATCATAATAGCCTCCCAAGACTAGGTAATACAAAGTCACAAACTCTAGTTGAATACACGGAAAGATCTTACGGATCGAAATACATACTTTTCAAATAACAAGCTGACAAAACAATAGAAGGAAAGGACTCCAAGTGGCTGCAACGACCAAGCATCCCTACTTTGAATCCTTGCGATCACTAAGCTAACTCTCCCCGAGTCCGATATCTCCAATACTTGGATCTGCACAAAAATTTGCAAAAGTGTAGTATGAGTACACCGTAGTCGTGCGCAATAAGTATCAAGACTAACCTCGATGGATTAGTAACGAGGTACAAGTCAAGACACCTACTAGTCAAAATAACTTGTGTAGTATAAATGTATAAAGCTAATAATGAAAGCAGGAATTAGTAATTGCAACAAGAGTCAACATATGATTTAAACATTAATGTAACAAAACACCGTTGAAGTACCATTAAAACCAAATAAGAAACACAAATGGCAACCAATTAATCAAGTCATTTTAACACATGTTTCGCAACAAAATTACTCCGAAATACCTCATCTCATAATCAACAGTCACGGGTATCAGTACCACATGTCTAATCACAACCGTATGGACAACTTACGTGCTAATATCCCAATTTCCCGGCATGATCACGGGCTTACTATCACAATCCGCCCGACATGGTCACAAACTCACAATCACAATCTTCCCGTCATGGTCACAGGCACACAATCACAATCGACCCAACATGGTTACATGCTCAATATCACCATGAAAGAAGACAATACAAGAATACATGGGCATGATCAATAAATGTTAAGTTTCATACTCCCGAACTAGCATAAGAGGCATGCTACGATGTATGCTTGTGGGAGTGTACTAGTACAACACAAGTCAAAAAGTAATATCAAAGACATCGAGCAGCTCATTGAAATAAACACAACAAGTCACGTAAGGTATATGGCATGCACAAGGAGAATCACACTATCACTTGAATATCGTCAGCATAATGCCCCATGCCATCACACATCATCCCTAACATTTCCACCCTTATCTCTCCGATAGCCACCTGTATCACTCCGCCCTGATAATATCATTAGCCACACGTATCACTCTGATACCCACCTGTATCATTCCACATAATAGCCACCCTTATCGCTCCACTCGGACAATAACACAATAGCCACCCATATCACTTCGCAAAATCAACAATAGTGAGATGCGACCCTTATGCTCCGCATAACACCAACATTGAGATGCCACCCTTATGCTCCGCATAATAACAACCAATCCACACGACAATTCACATGGGCTAAAATCACAACGACACGACATATCAAATCATACCACAAGTACCCTACAACCACAAACTTTCTAGAAGAATCAACAATTTCAATATTCCACAACAAATAGCTCACGGCTCAACCACAATGTTCATAGAATCTCAATAACTATAAAATAAATGGGAAAGTAACTCAACAATGAACAACACCACCTTTAATCACAACTTCAATTAAAATAGATTAATAACTTCGATGACTTCATCTTCAATTAATTTCATAAGGATAAACTCGATAATGAAGGTTTTTCCATGAAATGGCAAAGTTCGGATTCTAGTATATGAAATAAGCTAACAATGAAAGAGATGACACGAACTAGAAACTACGTCCAAATGCATGAGAATAACCCCGCAATGAAAGGATTTCATGTAACAACATTTTCAATTAAGAGTAAATCAACAATAATGGAAGTGACGTAATGATAATAGAGGTAACAACTTCACATAAAGCATATAAGAGTAAACTTGACAAGTAAAGGATGTGACATGTAACAACAACCAAAAATCAAGCATGTGAGAGTAAACATAACAAATAAAAGATATAACATGTGCTAGCAATTTCAAATAAATACATGAAAGAAGCCTAAGAGTCTAAACCGGTCAATTTCCGTATATAAGCCCGAGTACGTACTCATCACCTCATGTACACGGCTTCCACATAATACAAATAGCACAAACAACTCAAATCCTAAGGGGTAGTACCCCCCAAAACAATTAGGCAAGATACTTACCTCAAAGAAGCCAAATCAATACTCTAAATGACCTTCTCGTGGGAAACAAATCTCCGGACAGCTCAAATTGTTACACCCCATATTTTCGCACGTAAAAGTTCCTCGTAAGCAAACTAATGTAAGACCAAAAAAGAGATCATTTCTGGACGTATAGAAAATATTTTATCATGCTACCTTGGAGGTTACAAATATTGAAGATCATGAACAACAAGTAAAAAGAGCGTTGGAAGGTCCAGAAGCTAAAGGAATTGAAGAAAATAATGGTTAGTCGAAAGTCAACAAGTTGGGAATGTTATAACCCGTACCTTTGGGGTGAGACTAAGGTTCTTAAGGAGGTTATGTTAGTTGTATGATAGTCGTGTTTTAGGTTTTGATGTCAGGCGAGCTGTGGAACAAAGCTCGATGAAAGTCATCACAAGTTACGTTCATAAGTTTTATTGAAATTTGGGTCAAATGTAACTGCGATTTTCTCCCAATATAATTAGAGTTATGGGATATTCTACCCATAAAGTTGAATATCTAAGAGTCTATTTTATAACTCGTTAAACGGTTTGTCAATAAAACATCGCAGTAGAGAGATATAAGAGGTTTTGAAAGACTGCGCAGACTGCTAGGTGACAAGTAGGTGTGTCACCTACTTGCTTAAATGGGAGTCCAATAAAGGGCTATTTCTGGTCGGTCAAAGTGATCATTTAGAGGTTTATCTCCTACAATATAAAACCCAATTATATAACACAATAACCAGACCTAAGCCCCTGTAACCATCCTCCCAAAAATTGCCCACAGACCCTAATTGATTTTCTCTCCTTTTCAAGTTCTAGTTTGAGGTAAAACCTAGAGTTTGAAAAACCAAGATAGGAACTGAGTTATTTAACAAATAAGGTAAGTTTAGTTCTCTCTTTCATACATTTGTTCTGCTATAAATGCATGGGAAGTCGTTCTATATTTGAAAGAACTCACGGGACGGTGTTCGAAAGCCGTGAGTTCGAGTTATATATTCACTTGTAGTTGACACTTTTGTGTTGCTGTTGGTTTACGTGTTTTACTACTATTTTGTGGAGTTTTGGAGGAGGAAGGGTATGTAGAAACACCACCTAAATGCAGGGTGGTGGACTGGTCTTTCGTCGTAACATTTTCGGGTTGTTTGACACTACTACAGTGGTCGTTTTGTGTATGAAATGATTGGGGTGTGTTGGGCTATTTTGTGGTATTTTGTGGTGTATATAAGGTTGGAAAATAATGTATATATGTCGTTATTGTTGTGTTCTTGTGTTATTCGTGTTATCTTGAAATTGGAGGAGTAAGGATTATAGGGGAGATGCTGCCCGTTTTAATACAAAATAAGCTTATCGTTCGTTGTGCGATAGTGGTAACTTTTGGAACATAATGATAGTGTTATTATCGTTTTTATAGATTAAGGTGCAAAGAGACGAGTTCAACTTGGTGATTGGAAAGATTTTGATAAGATATGTTAAGGCTAAACCTTTCTTCATTTTGGCATGATCGCGTAACTATGTGAGTTTGATAACGAGGCATAATGAGAAGTTCGTATTCCTGAACTTATGTACATTAACCTAGTCTCATAAGTTCCAGTATTCTCCCTTATCGGGACATTATATTTAATTAGGTATTGTCTTCCTCCGTTCAAGAGAGCAGAGGGTCTATATATATACGGTATTATTGTATTTTCACCACCATCGAGCTATAAGGCCCCTATTGGGCAACCTGTGATCAGATGGTAAGTTATATATCGAGCCTACTGTGGGAGAGCGCCTATGAGAGAGCCCATAATGGCCAAGATACCTAGCCTAGTATGGTCAAGCGCCTATGAGCGAGCCTACTACGGCCGAACAGTTACACGTACCGAGCCTTATAGGGTCGGACATTTATTTTACTTTCTATATTGAGAGAGTTGAGTCAATATCAGCAGGTAAGTATATCTTCATATCATCCTTGAGTCCCAGTTACTTTCACTTATTTATATTATCAGTTCAGTTTCAGCTTTCAGTCATTTCACTACCTTACATACTGGATATATTATTGCGTACTAATGTCCTTTTTCTGGGGACGCTGCATTTCATGCATGCAGGTTAAGATAGACAGACGGGTAGACCTCCTAAGTAGGTGTTTCCCGAGTTCAGCTTGATCAGTACGCTCAACGTCCTTTAGAGTTGCCGGGTCTAGGGTTTTGTGTACATATTATGTATATATAAATATATATGTTATGGGTATGTCGGGGCCCTATTCCAATCACAGTACATCCATCAGTAGAGGCTTGTAGATATATCCTGTCAGTTAGTGCAGTATGTTAGGCTTGGAGGCCTTGTATGTATATTTGGTTGGTTTGTCAACTGTAGTAGTTATAATGGCCTTTTCAACCCAGCTTTATATTGATGTTTAGTCAAAGCTAGATTCTATTTAGTTTTATATTTTGCTTCGTAAATTGTTTTGCAATGTGGCCCCATGGCCAAAGTATGACATTGTATGTTTAGAGTACCTCAGTCGCAAGTTGGTATGCTAGGTTAAGTAAGGCATCGAGTGCCGATCTCGCTCCCCAGGTTTGGGGTATGACAAACTTGGTATCAGAGCAGTTCTATCATAGGGAGTCTACAAGACGTGTCTAGTAGGGTCTTATTTATAGAAGTGTTGTGCACCATATTTTATAACTAGGGAACTACATAGCATTTAGGAGTTGGTTACCCTTCTTTCAAATATAAATCATGCTATAGAATTGAGTAATAGAAAATATGAGTTAAACTTACGTATTGGTGTTTTCATACACAAATGATGGTGACTAGGAAGACTACGGCTCCAGAAGAGAGATGTAGTAGCATGTGAGGGCATGGTGACTAGGAAGACTACGCACTGTGCATTTGTTGACACAGTTGGTAGCTACCCAGCAACAGGCTAGGGCATGAGCTAGTCCAGGATCTTCTGAGGGGTCTGGGAGTTCAAGGGTACGAGAGGTTATTGCTTTGAGTCCCTAGAGTTCACGGGGACAGATCAGAGGGAGGACCCACAGGATTTCATAGATCAGCTTCAAAGGATCTTTCAGGTTATGCATGCCACAGAGAAAGAGGCAGTTGAGCTAGCATCTTTTTGACTCCAAGATATAGCCATTCTTTGGTACGAGGAATGGGAGAGGTCCAGGGGACGTGATGCACCTCCAGCTATTTGGGAGAATTTTTCAGATGCCTTCCTTGACCAGTACTTACCGTGGGAGATCCGACAAGCTCAAGTCAATCAGTTTCTAGCCCCTGAAGCAGGGCAATATGAGTGTTCGAGAGTATAGTCTCCGTTTTCACTCATTGGCAAGATATGCTCCATCCATAGTTGCTACTATGTGGGATAGGATCCATAGGTTTATAGCAGGGTTAGCCCCAGATTTGACCGAGGCATGTGCCATAGCTACATTCAGGCATTCGCCCAGAATATATAAAGGGGTAGGCGTCGGCAGCAGGGTACAGAGAGGACTGAGCAAGGGCAACGTAAGAGGATGAGATTTTCTAGGTCTCAGGAGCAGTCTTAGGGTAGTTATAGGCCCCAGTACTTAGGACGACCACCTAGGCCTCCGCCACCTCAATTTAGGGGTGGCAATTTAAGCCCAACCCATTCAACTTGCCCAACTCGCGCAGAGATTAATGGGCTGGGCTACAAATATTTTAGCTCATGGGTCAATTTGGGCTAAGCCCAAGTTAACCCATTATTTTTTATAGTCCATTCTGACCCATTAAGCAGCCCAAATACAACCCATGAAACTCACCCAAACAAAGAGATCTCAACCCAACTTATCTAGAAATTAACTTAGTTGCCCTAATTTGACTTTTTTTTACTATATTTTCAATTTTCTGTTCTTTTGTCTTTTTGCATCACTCACCCACCCTATCCCCCCTGCAAACCCCCTCAAAAAAAACTTTTTACTTTTTTTTATTTTTTATTTTCTTTCTTTTTGTTTTTGTGCACCACCCACCACCCTACCCCCACCCCCCATCCCGCGCCCGCGCAAACCCCTAAAAAATTTAGCCCTTTTTTTTCAATTTTCAATTTTTTTATTTTTCTGCACCACCCTTCCACCCTACCCCCTCCCTTCCCCGCACACAAACTCCCTCAAAAAAAAACATTTTTACTTTTTTTTGTATTTTTAATTTTTAATTTTTTTTATTTTTCTGCAACACCACACCCCCACCCCCTGCAAATCACCGCCCCATGCAAACCCCCTCAATTTTTTTTTTACTTTTTTCTATATTTTCAATTTTCTATTTTCTATTTTCTATCTTTTCATTTTTCTGCACCACCCACCGACCCCCCTCTTCCACCCGCAAAATATTTTTCAACTTACACATTTTAAGGTAAAAGGCTTTTTTACGGAAGATAAGCATGGTTCTAAAACGTGGGTCATGTTGAGGGGGTTAGTTTATGAACCATTGTTAAGCCCATCTTGACCCAACCCATCTTAGCCCAAGTACACTTTGGGATGGGTTGGGCAATGACCTATTTATTGACCTAACCCATCTTGACTTGCCCAAATTTAGCCCAACCTGCCCATTTGCCACCCCTACCTCAGTTATAGGATTACAGGTACGACCGCTATACTCAGTCGGGATCAGGTGAGAGCTTAGAGACATCTAGTTC
This sequence comes from Nicotiana attenuata, assembly GCF_001879085.1. Lineage (NCBI taxonomy): Eukaryota > Viridiplantae > Streptophyta > Magnoliopsida > Solanales > Solanaceae > Nicotiana > Nicotiana attenuata. The sequence continues at coordinate 220,273 of NW_017670336.1, read as the reverse complement.
GCAGCGACAGCGAGGTTCAGGGCAGACATGGTCATTTTCGCCGCGGTGTGACATATGTGCTAGAGGACACTTGGGCCAATGCCGAGTATGTTCTGATGCTTGTTATACATGTGGGCGTCCGGGGAATATGATGCGAGATTCCCCAAATAGAGTTTCTAGGGGTATGGCATAACCAACAACAGGATCATCTATGTTCGTGCATCCTTCAAGGCGCGAGTCTCAGTCTTCGGTTGGTAGAGGTCGAGGTCGAGGTAGAGGTTCCAGTTCAGGAGGTAACCAGAACCGTATCTATGCTTTAGCGGGTGGACAAGACCAGGAGTCTTCACCAGACGTTGTGATAGGTATATTGTCCATTTGTTCTCACGATGCTTATGCCTTGATAGACCCAAGATGTATTTATCGTATATTACCCTATTGTCGCGGGGAAGTTTGGTATAGTGCCTGGAATACTAAGTGATCTTTTTCCGGTGTCTACACTGGTCGAAGAACCAATTATTTGTAGATAGGTTTACCGAGGTTGTACGGTGACATTTTGAAGTCGCTAGACCTCAGCCGACCTAGTTGAGTTAGAGATGATAGATTTTGATGCTATCATGGGCATGGACTGGTTGGCAGCTTGCTATGCCATAATTGATTGCCGAGCAAAGGAAGCTAGATTTCATTTTACAGGTGATCCAGTCCTTGAATGGGTAGGTAATATAGCAAAATCCAGAGGTAGGTTCTCCTATTTGAAGGCGAGGAAAATGATCGTAAAAGGGTGCATTTATCATATTGTGCGAGTTAGAGATGTAGATGTTGAGATGCCTACACTTCAGTCTATTCCAGTAGTCAAAGAGTACGCATATGTGTTTCCAGATGAGCTTCCAGGTATTCCTCCAGAGCGAGAGATTGATTTTAGCATCGATTTGCTTTCGAGAACTCAACCAGTATCCATCCTCTGTATGGAATTTCACCTTCCGAATTGAAGGAGTTGAAAGAGAAGTTAAAAGATTTGGTAGAGAAAGATTTCATCAGGCCCAGTACCTCACCATGGGGTGCACCAGTACTGTTTGTACGGAAGAAAGATGGCTCGTTGAGGATGTGTATCGATTATAGGCAGCTGAATAAGGTAACTATTAAGAATAAGTATCCACTTCCAAGGATTGATGACTTGTTTGATCAGTTGCAGGGAGCTGAATGGTTTTCAAAGATAGATTTGAGGTCCGGGTACCACCAGGTCAGTGTTCGTGAGAAATATATTCCAAAGACAGCCTTCAAGACTCGATATGGCCACTTCAAGTTCCTTTTCATGTCATTCGGGTTAACAAATGCACCCGCCATATTTATGGACTTGATGAATAGCATATTCTGGCCATTTTTAGATCTGATCGTGATAATATTTATTGATTATATTCTGGTTTATTCACGTTCAGAGGAGGAGCATGCAGACCACCTATGAGCGGTACCCCAAACCTTCCGTGATCGTGAGTTGTATGCTAAGTTTTCTGAATGTGAGTTCTGGTTGAAGTCTATAGCATTCTTGGGGCATATTGTATCCAATGAAGGTATAAAGGTAGACACTCAGAAGATTGAGGCCGTGAAATCCTGGCCTAGACCTACAACTCCGATAGAGGTTCGTAGCTTTCTAGGCTTAGCAGGATACTACCCGAGGTTTGTAGAGGGGTTTTCTTCCCTTTCGGCACCATTGACAAAGCTGACTCAGAAAGTAATTAAGTTTCAGTGGACAGAGGGTCGCAAGCAGAGTTTCCAAGAGCTTAAGAACATATTGACCTCAGCTCCAGTTCTAACACTTTCAGAGGGTCTAGAGGGTTATGCCGTGTATTGTGATGCCTCAGGTGTCGGGTTAGGATGTGTATTGATGCAACATGGGAAGGTAATTGCGTATGCATCAAGGCAGAAGAGGAAGCACGAGGGGAATTATCCGACCCACGACCTCGAGTTAGTGCGGTTGTCTATGCAATTAAGATATGGCGGCATTATTTATACGGTGTTCACGTTGATGTATTTGCAGATCATAAAAGCTTGAAATATATCTTCAAGCAAAAAGAGTTGAATTTGTGAGAGAGGTGATGGCTAGATTGATTGAAAGATTACGATGTTAGCATTCTCTACCATCCAGGGAAAGCTAATGTTGTAGCAGATGCCTTAAGTCGCCGATCTATGGGTAGCTTAGCACATGTAGAGGCTGAGAAAAGACAATTAGCTAGATAGATTCATCAATTGGCTTGTTTGGGGGTTCGGTTAGTAGTAGGGGTGGGCGTCGGTCAGTTATTATAAAAGTACGGTTCGGTTTAACGGTTTTTAGTTTTGTAATATTAATAACCAAACCAAACCAAAGTATTTACGGTTCGATGCGGTGTTTTCAAGGTTCGGTTCGGTTATTTCCGGTTTAGTTTTTCGGTTATTAACGGTTTAAGATTTTTATATCCGATATAGACTACGGATCTTTAACTGATAATGAAGATATTGAAAATTTGATAAATATTTATAGTAAATTAAACTGATATGCTAAAGAAATAAATAAATGAATGAATCAATCTTTACATAAATCATACGTAAAAGAACTCCTTCCAATCCTACAAGCTAAGAACAAAAGAAAGTACAAAACAAACAAATTAAATAACATACAGAAGAATAGAATTAAAAAAAGGTACGACAACGGCTAGACAAATGGTGCCTGTGATTACAAGACAAACTTTTTCACTACGATATTGCTTGTTTCGATTTTAACGACCATAGTTACGCTTGATATTAAATTTAGGAAATAACGGCTCCTTACCAGGGAACATCGAATTAAAAATCGAAAGTTGAAAGAAACCAGCAGGAGGAGCAACGAGGGAAAACTGGAAAAGGAACTCAGAAGAAGGAGGTAACCACTAACCTTAGGATGAAGGATGAGTGACGAGCAGAGGAAGAAGGCATCACAGGCTCACAGCAGTCGGCATCGGCACAGTCGCATAGAGGAGGAAGGAAGTCGGGACTCTCAAGAATAAGAACCCTAATTAGAAACAAGTTCTAATTTCTAAGGAAAGGAACTAGAAAAGTAACGTAAGTCTGTATTGGGTTAGGTACTGGTATTGAGTAAATTGGGTTTCAGATGGGTATTGGGTAAATTGGGCTTCAGATGGGTATTGGGTAAATCACTAAATTGGACTAAAAGTTGGTGGCCAGGTGTTAAGCCCATATGTCCAAACCTATTTTTCTCAACTCATACCCAAAATTTGGGTTTTTCAGTTTAAAACCGTTAACCGCACCGAATACCAAACTTTTAAATCTATAAATCGCAAACCGACCGAATAAACCAAAAAACTGAAACCGAATAAACCATAACTTTCGGTTCAGCCAGTTTTTTCGGTTTGGTCAGTATTATGCCCACCCCTAACTAGTAGATTCCGGCGATGGTGGAGTTGTACTCCAAAACACTGCAAAATCATCACTTATAGCTGAAGTCAGGGAAAGGCAGTACGAGGACCCAAAGTTGGTCGAGTTGAGAGAGCGAGTTCCACAATAGAAAAAGTCGTTATTAGAGCTCAGCGGAGATGGGGTTCTTAGATACATGGGTCGTCTATGTGTTCCAGATGTAGCAAGGCTACGAGACAGAATTATGTCAGAGGCACATTATTCGAGGTACTCCATTCATCCTGGGTCGACGAAGAAGTATCATGACATTAAGGAAGTGTACTAGTGGAACGATATGAAGAAGAACATTGTTGAGTTTGTCGCTCGGTGTCCTAGTTGCCAGCAGGTGAAGGTAGAGCACCAGAAGCCCGGAGGGCTACTGCGGACTATAAAGATCCTAACATGGAAATGAGAGGCGATAAACATGGACTTCATCACGGGTTTGCCTCGTTCTCATTGTAAGTTCAATTCTATATGGGTGATAGTCGATAGGCTCACGAAATCAACCCATTTCCTACCGATCATATCTGCATATACAGCCGAAGATTATGCCAAGTTATATATTAAGGAGATAGCGTGGCTGCACGGAGTACCAGTGTCTATTATATCTGACTGTGTGGCCTAGTTTACAGCACATTTCTGGAGTTCATTTCAGAGATGTCTAGGGACTCAGGTGAATCTCAGCACAGCTTTTCATCCACACACTGATAGACAAGCCGAGCGCACAATTCAGACGCTCGAGGATATGTTACGAGCATGTGTGTTGGATTTTAAAATAAGTTGGGATGAACATCTATGTCTTATCGAGTTTGCATATAATAACATTTACCACTATAGTATCCAAATGGCTCCGTACGAGGCTTTGTATAGGCGTAAGTACAGATCTCCTATAGGGTGGTTTGATGTTGGAGAATCTGGGTTACATGGGCTAGACTTGATTCAACAGGCCGTAGAGAAGGTAAAGCTTATACAGGAGCAACTAGTGACAAACCAGAGTCATCATAAGTCATATTCTAACGTGCAACGACGAGATTTAGTGTTCCGTGTTGATGACTGGGTGTTCTTAAAGGTATCCTATGAAGGGCGTGATGAGGTGTGGCAAGAAACGCAAGATTAGTCCATGGTATATTTGGCCTTATAGGTTATTCAGAGAGTGGGCCAAGTAGCTTATGAGTTAGAATTTCCCTTGGAATTGGAGTGTGTCCATTCGATTTTTCACGTATCTATGCTACGGAAGTGCATTGGTGATCCTACTCGAGTACTTCCCACTAATGATGCACAGATTATGGAGGACTTATCTGACGAGTAAGTTCCAGTTGTCATCCTATACCAACAAATCTGCAAGTTACGAAATAAGGAGGTAACATTCATGAAAGTTTTATGGAGAAGCAAGAACGTGGAAGAGATGACATGGGAAGTGGAGGAAGAAATGAAGTCTAAATACCCTCACTTATTTCAACTGAAGATATGGCTTGAGATGGGATACTTCAGCATAGCTCTACTCAGGCCAGTAGGTCATCAGGTAAGCTCTTATTTTTGACTTTCAGTATTTATGAGTGACGGCCGTGTGGGGCCAAGTGCTACTATTTATAGACATTGGCCATGTGTGGCATGTATAGTATATTTTCTGGCTTCGTGCAGATTGGTTTTAGTCTAGTGAACGGAGGAGACTCTGGCAAAATTTTCCCAAGTCTCTTAAAGTAAACATTCGAGGACGAACGTTCCAAAGGGGGAAATAATGTTACACCCCATATTTTCGTACGTAAAAGTGCCTTGTAAGCAAACTAATGTAAGACAGAAAATGAGATCATCTTTGGAAGTATATAAAATACGTTATCATGCTACCTTGGAGGTTACAAATATTTAAGATCATGAACAACAAGTAAAAATAGCATTGGAACGTTGAAGAAAATAATGGTTCGTCGAAAATTGACAAGTTAGGAATGTTATAACCCGTACCTCTGGGGTGGGACTAGGGTTCTTAACATGATAAGGACGTTAGGTTATGAGTTATGTTAGTCGTATGGTAGTCGTGTGTTAGTTTTTGAAGTCAGGCGATTTGTGGAACAAAAGTCGATGAAAGTCATCACAAGTTACGTTCGTAAGTTTTACTGAACTTTGGATCAAATGTAACTGAAATTTTCTCCTAATATACTTAGAATTACGGGGTGTTCTACCCACCAAGTTGAAGATATATGAGTCTATTTCTAACGCGTTAAACGTTTGTCAATACGACATCCAAGTAGAGAGATATATGAGTTTTTGCTAGACTGCATAGACTGCTAGGTGACAAGTAGGTGTGTCACCTACTTGCTTAAATGAGAGTCTAAAAAGGGGCTATTTCGGGTCGGAAGAGCCCATTTATTGGCTTATCTCTCTGCAATATAACACCAATTATATAACACAATAACCAGACCTAAATCCCTGCAACCATCCTCCCAAAAATTTCCCACAAACCCTAATTGATGTTCTCTCCTTTTCAAGTTCTAGTTGGAGGTAAAACCTAGAGTTTGAAGAACCAATATAGGAGCTGAGTTATTCAACAAATAAGGTAAGTTTACTGCTCTATTTCATCCTTTTGTTATGTTGTAAATGCATGGAAAGTCGTTCTATATTTGTAAGAACTCACACGATGGTGATCGGAACCCGTGAGTTTGAGTTATTTACTTGTAGCAGACTGTTTTGTGTTGCTATTGGATTGTGTGTTTTATTACTGTATTGTGGATTTTTGGAGGAGGAAGGGTGTGGAGAAACACCACCTAAATGCAGGGTGGTGTTCTAGTCATTTGTCGTAACATTTTCGGCTTGTTTGACACTACTACAGTGGTCGTCTTGTATATGAAGAGATTGAGGGTGTGCTGGGCTGTTTTGTAGTATTTTATGGTGTATATAAGGTTGGAAAAAAAATAATATATGTTGTTATCGTTTTGTTCTTGTATTGTTGGTGTTATCTTTAATTTGGAGGAAGTAAGGATTATTGGGGAGATGCTGTCTGTTTTAATACAAAATAAGCTTATCGTTCATTGTGTGATAGTGGTAACTTTCGTAAATTAATGATAGTGTTATTATCGTTATTATAGATTAAGGTGCGAAGATGCGAGTTCAACTTGGTTATTGGAAAGATTGTGATAAGGTATGTTAAGGCCAAACCTTTCTTCATTTTGGCATGATCCCGTAACTACACGAGTTTGATAATGAGGCACAATGAGAAGTTCGTATTCATGAACTTATGTACATTATCCTAGTCTCATAAGTTACAGTATTCTCCCTTATCGGGACTTTATATTTAGTTATGTATTATCTTCTTCCAGTCATGAGATCATAGGGTCTATATATATATAATATATATATATATATATACACACACACACATATACACACACAATATTACAGTATTTTCACCGCCATCGAGATATAATTGATGGGCAGGCCCCTATTGGGCAACCTCTGATCAGATGGTAAGTTATATACCGAGCCTACTATGGCGGAGCGTATATGAGCGATCCTAGAATGGTCGAGATACCTAGCCTAGTATGGCCGAGCGTCTATGAGAGAGCCTACAACAGCCGAGCAGTTACACATATCGCGCCTTATAGGGCCGGACATTTATTTTACTTACTATATTGAGAGAGTTGAGTCGGTATCAGCAGGTAAGTATATCTCCAGACCATCTTTGACTCCCAGTTACTTTCACTTATTTACATCATTAGTTCAGTTTCGGCTTTCAGTTATTTGACTGCCTTACATACTCGGTATATTATTTCGTACTGACGTCCCTTTATAGGGACGCTGCATTTCATGCGTGCAGGTTCAGATAGACAGACGGGTAGACATTCTCAGTAGGTGTTGCCCGAGTTTAGCTTGATCGGTAAGCTCCATGTCCTTTAGAGTTGCCGTTTAGGGTTTTTTATACATACTATGTATACCTGTATATATATTACGGGTAGGTCGGGGCCCTATTTCGATCACAGTACATCCATCAGTAGAGGCTTGTTGACATATCCTGTCAGTTAGTTTTGTATGTTGGGCTTGTAGGCCTTGTAAGTATATTTTTTTGGTTTGTCAACTGTAGTAGTGATACTAGCCTTGTCGGCCCAGCTTTATATTGATATTTAGTCAAAGCTAGTTTCCATTCAGTTTTATATTTTGCTTCACAAATTGTTTTGCAATGTGGCTCCATGGCCGATGTATGACATTCTATGTTCAGAGTCTCTCAGTCGCAAGTTGGTAGGCTTGGTTAAGTGAGGCACCGGGTGCCGGTCTCTCCCCCCAGGTTCGGGGCGTGACACAAATATAACAAAAATAACTTAGTATTATAAATAAAATCATAGAAAATAATTTCGGATAATAAAGCTTTGATCTTTAATGAAAACTAAAAAATTAACCACGGGCCCGCACCTCGAAACCAGACAAAATTTACGAAATTCGGAACATCCTTTCCGATACGAGTCCAACCATACCAAAATTATCCAAGTCCGACATCAAATTGGCCTTCAAATATTCATTTTAAATTTTAGGAAGTTTTTTACAAAAGTCCCCAATTTTCTCCAATTCAAATCACTAATTTAATGATAAAAACAAAGATGGAATCATGAAATATAATCAAAATCTGTGCAAAGAACACCTACCCCAATCCATATAGTGAAGAATCTCTCTAAAATCACCCAAAACCAAAGTTTACAATTCAAGATGTGATAAAAATAACCAAATTCTCGATATAAATGAAGCTGCCCAGCGATTTCTGCATCTGCGAACAAAACAGCGCATTTGCGCTCTCACATTTGCGACCCAACACCCGCATATGTGGTTATCAGTTACCATACCAGCGACCACACCTGCGCAAAAGGGGTCGGACCTGCAACGCTGCAGAAGCGCTCACACAAATTCATAGGCGGATTCTATCGCATCTGCGACTCATTACTCGCAAAGCTGCCACCGTACCTACGATCTCTCACCTGCAGAAGCGGGAAGCCTGACTATGCAAAATCTTGCAGGGCCGACACAATTTCACGCAAAAATGATTCCGCACGTGCACTCCCACTTGCGCAGATGTGAGACACCAGAACTAGTCCTGCACAAAAACATGAAATTAATTCGAAACGTGTCCGAAACACACCGGGGCCCCCCTGTCCAATCATACCTACCAATCCCAAAATATAACGCGGACCTACTCGAGGCTTCAAATCATATCAACACAATATAAAAATACGAAATACACCTCAAATCGAACTTAATGAACTTATGAATTTTCAACTTGTACAACTCACGCCGAATCATATCCAATCAACCCAGAATGATGTCAAATTTTGTATGCATGTCTCAAATGACATAACTAAGCTATTCCAACTCTCAAAATTGCAATCCGAATCCAATATCAATAAATTCAACTCACGGTCAAACCTCTCAACCTTCAGCTTTTCAACTTTCGCCAAAATGCAGCAAATCAACTTACAGACCTCTAAATCCAAATACGGACATACGCCTATGTCCAGAATCATTATACGAAGCTACCGAATCATCAAAACACCTTTCTGGAGTCTTCTACACAAAGTTCAAACTCCGGTCGGCTCTTGCCACTTAATATTCTAAAACAAGAATCATTCTTCCAAATCAATCCCAAATCATCCGAATACCTAATACGACCATACACAAAAGTCATAATACACAATACAAAGCTATTCGAGACCTTAAGCCACCGAACGGGACCCTAATTCTCAAAATAACTGGTTGGGTCGTTACACTTTGTCTTTCAGCATTGCTACAGAGAAGTCAATTTCGTAGCTGATTTTTTTTTTTTTTTTTTTTTTTTAATTTGTCTCATTTTCATTGAATGAAATCAACCATCCTGATGGCTTTTATTTAACAAAAATAATCTAAAATGGTACTCCACAGAAAATTTAAGGGGATTATCTGAAGTAAGAATGTATCACGTCCAGTAACGAGCGCTTTCTCTGCTGCTTAAAACGAATAGTTAAATTTTTTACTGAATTATTCCAGAAGGATAAATAATAAAATGCTAAGAAAACGGAAAAAGTGGAATTACCAATGAAATTAGCGACCACGTGGTTTGTTGTGATTGGATTAGTAAACTATAAATTGAGCAGGCCTAAATGCCATTATTCAGAACTGTAAACAGATTTGATTTGAAACCTTTTACTGTAACCTTTTATCAGCATAATATTATCCAAAAATGCCTTACGGACAGCTTGAAGTTTATGTTGCAAACGCCAGAGGCCTTGATGACACAAATTGGCTCAGTATGTTCTTCACTAACTCCCTTCTATAACATGTAATTAAATTTTACTGATTATATAAAAATTCACTTATACGATTAGATAAATCCGATAGTACTTCAGGCATGAATTTTTAATTACATCCAAGAAGAACCTCAATCAAATCTTATAACCTTGTATTTTTCTTGTTTCCCTGCATAACCCAAGGTGATCTCTCTCATGACAAATAGATCTGTCTAAAGAATAGGCAATTATGATTAAGAAATTTGAGAACAAACGTACCTAAATGTCATCTTTATAGTCTATTCATTAGGATTGTCACATTCTACTCAGGAACGTAACAATCCTCCCGTTCTAAATAACCTAAACATAACAAATTGCATGCACCACTGACGATATATTATAGATCTGTCTCGAAATGTGAAAGAAAAAAATGAGAATATTATCAAGTATATAGGTGATTGTTTAAAAAAAAAAAAGAAAAAAAAGAGTATAATATTGCGGATTGACAAAGCATGCAAATTCTCGGCTTTCCCTAGCACTGGATTATATTTTATTCAAATATGCTTTTTCGTTTCTCCTTTAGTATATGCATTGGTTACTGAATTTAATTTTTTCTTAAATTACCAAAACAGCTGATATGAATCCTTACGTTGTTGTCACCTGCCGTACTGAAGAGAAGAAAAGCAGCACTGCATCTGGTTTGTAATTAATTAATTAATTAACTTGGATTAAACCTTGAAATTTTCTTGTATCCAACCTATGTTAATTAAAATACATTATATAAATTTATAGGTGAAGGATCCGACCCTGAATGGAATGAGTCCTTCCTCTTCACCGTCACTCGTGGTTGTGACGAGCTTCACATCAAGCTTATGGATGAAAATACATTCCAAGACGACGATTTTTTAGGAGAAGCAACGTTAATAATATCCCTGACTAAATTCCTTAATAAAATTATTTTTTGTTATGCCATTAAAATAATATTATTTTTTGTTAATCGGAAACAGAATTTCCTTGGAGGAAGTGTTTCGGGAAGGAGAAGTAGGATCAACCTCTTATCAGCTTTACAAGGATGATGAAGAATGTGGATCCATCAGACTTGGCCTTACTTTCACTCCTGAGGAGGTAATAGATTCGTCAATTAGAAAATTATAATTTTCACCTCGGTATAATTCAAAATGTTATATTATGTTACTTACTATTTATAGCATGTTTCTACCATATAAAATCTACTTACAATTTATTCTAAGTTACCAATTCATGTTTATCATATATAGATTAATATGCAATAACTTACGTGACCTGATAATAAAGATTTTTTTATACGGTTAATGCATAAAATGTAAACTTTTTAATTAGTAAAAGAACAAGACTGATCAAGAATATTTTTTTTTTCATTACTTGCAGAGGGATGAATGTGACGAGGACTACTAATTTTGCTCTCTAGCCGAGGAGTTTGAGTTTATGGAAGGGTCGTTTGGTTACCCGTGCTACAAGAAATATTAGTCCTAGAATAAATTATGAAATGATAGTGAATTGTTTTTGTTCAGTTATCATTTTCTTGTATTCACTACAACAAATTTGGCCTACAGCCACACTTATTTTAGACTGCACCCAAGAAGTGTTGCAAAAAATATTTATGGGAACACTTTTAAATGGTGGCCTTTGAGTAGAGTCTTTGACTACGATTTTTAAGGCAACGCTTGAAAAGCGTTCCTTTTAAACGGAAAGACTACACTTTTTAAGTGTGGCTAATAATAAAATATTTGGCAATCCTTATTATAGGTATTGTAACGTTTTTAAAGAGTAGTTTTATTGGCTGAACTAATGTAACACTTTACAAGGCATGCCCTAAAAATTTCCCTCTAAAATTTCCCCCCCAAAATTCGCCCCCCAAAATTCCCCCTCTAAAAGTTTCCCCCAAAATTTTCTAAAAATTCAGAAGGCAGTAACATGATGCTCATCTGTCTACCTCTTTCCAAAAGTACTGAAAAAATTTTCCCCATCCCCAATTCGTTTTCCTCCCCCATAGTTTCGTTGAACTCGGCTTCCGCGCTGCTTCTATTACCGAAGCAACACCACTATTGTATCCTGGGTTGACTGGTATGGTGTTCTCTTTCTTTTGTTTGGATGATTCGCTGCTATTTTCTCACTTCATACTTCGTCTTTTTAATTTTTTTCTTTTGATTTGATATTAATATACCCGAACAGCTAAACTTTACTCGAGATCGATAATCTTCTGTTGTTCGAGATGAGCGGTAAGATCTCTTCTTGCGATTGCACAGTCATGACGATGAGAGTTTTATGAGAAAATTTGTTTTTCTCAGTTCAGTTGTTAACGTTGACTCCTAAAACCCTAGACATCGAAGAAATTTGTGAATTTTTCGTTCTTGCTTAGGATTCAGCGGGCAATAAATTGTGATTATATTATCTTTACCAATACTAATCTAGAAATCACTATTTTTCTTCTAACATTGTGTCATTTTTTGCTATGAAATATTAACCAATCATAAAAAATTTCTGGTGTGCATTTGTTAATTATGCTAATTAAGCACAGGGGAAAACTAACAGAGTTATAAATTCTTATTAAGCTATAAGGAATATCTGTGTTTATCTCTATTATCTTCTGAATGTTAAATTTTACATTTCAACACATGCTTCATTGTCACGAGAGGTCTTGTTTATGGTAAAATTGGATACAGACCTTCAAGAATCTCCTACAACCGAACTGCTGGGCATTGTACATTTTACTGTATTGTTGTTGTAAATGGGTGAAGGAGAAGAGAAATGGTGTGTGGTGACTGGTGGAAGAGGCTTTGCTGCTCGGCATTTAGTGGAAATGCTGATTCGTTATGAAATCCATCATGTCCGCATTGCTGATTTGGGTCCATCCATTAAACTTGAGCCTGCTGAGGAAAAAGGTATACTTGGTCAAGCCCTGCAATCAGGCCGTGCTGTATATGTATCCATGTAACAAATCCCAAGTCCTCAAAGGTCCATTCTTGATTTGCTGATTTTTCAATCTGTACTTGTTTTTGACACCCAAAAATGAGAACTTCTACAGTAGTAATTTCTTCTATTAAAATGGTTAGAGGAGGTTACTAGTTCTTGAATATGGTTTTATTGCTTTTTCTAGTGAACTTGCAGTTGGTTTTTCCGCCCAAAAACCAGATACTTTTGACTCTTGAATATGATTGTTTTGGTTCTATATTGGTTACCTATTTACTAGTAAATTCTTCTATTACCATGTCCAAAATGTTTAGAGGAGGTTACTAGTTCTTCCAGCTTTAGTTTATCAATTAAGGTTCCATCTGTTTTCAGCTCTAGTGTGGAATCAATTAGGTGATTTGCTATGTTCCAATTGTTTAATATAAAGTAAGCCTTGTATCAGATGTACTTTTGCTGAGTCATCCTAGCTATTTTATCAAAACTTATCGTTTTGACTTTAGTATCTGAGATTACTTATGTTACATGGAGTATTTGTTTGCCTCCAAGTATCCATGCTAGATAAATGTTACTTGGATATATGCATGGGCGGAGCCAGGGTGACGGAAAAATTGCACTATATATATAAGGTTAAAAGTTTTTTTGTATTTATATTCGCTATTGAATCCCCTTAATTCCTTCGTGGGTTTATTTTTTTATTTATTTCTTGAATCCCCTGGGTGAAAATCCTGCTTCCGCCACTCTAATTTCACATATGTGTATCTTTCAAGATACACTAGAAACTTGCTAAAAACTTGATGTACCCTACCTTATACCTGTACCAGATACTTATCTGCCAGCATTTATGCCCGAGTCCATGTGACATAGGAGATAGCCCATTTTATTACGTTGTTGTGTCTTAACTTTATTAATTTGATATTTGCAGCTTGTGAAGGAGCTGAGGTTGTCTTCCACATGGCTGCTCCAGATTCATCAATCAACAACCACCAGCTCCACTATTCAGTTAATGTGCAAGGTAATGGGAAAGCTTTAAAAAACTATGTTAAGAAGAAAAATGATCTTTCTGAAATTACGTCAGCAGTTCTATTGTCACAACTTCTTAATGCTCTTTTATTGTCTCTCTTTACATGAAATTTTTATGTATCTCTCTTTTCAACATAAATATACGTGAAGGAACGCAGAATATAATTGATGCTTACATTGAGCTGAAAGTGAAAAGACTTATTTACACCAGCTCTCCCAGTGTGGTGTTTGATGGAGTTCATGGAATTCTAAATTTAGTCATACCATGTCTGTCTCAGGTGCTCCAAAAATTTTTAGGGATTGTTATGGTCTTTTCTGCACTGCTTTCTCTCTTTGCAACTTCTTTGTGGATCTTTTCATGTGATAAAAATATGGTAAACTATTTTCTGCAAAAATGTATTATTTGCCGTTGATATTAAATGCCAGAAAATTTCTGAATGTCCGCATCATTACTGCAGGAATGAGCACATCTTCCTGTCAAATATGTCGTACATGTGACTTTCAACTTATGTTTCATATAAGACACTGATATTCATGTGTTACAATTGTACGTTAGATCTTTTAAAGCTACCATTTTGCTGTGGGGCCTCATTTATTTACACTCGATCATTTTCTGCTGTTTATTTTTGCTTTTATTCTCGTTACATAATTTGTTGTAGTTGTAAGGCGTGACTCTATTTTCTTCAGGAGGGCCTTAGGAGGACAATTGAGTCCTATCCACATTTGAGAGCTGAACTAGTGCCAGGAAAGAAAGGTCCTTCTAAGTCATCTGCATCTCTTTGGATGTTCTTCCTCATGGTAATTTCTATTTCATAATATCCATTTCTTGTGAGAGCAAAACTGTGATAGACTGATGGTGACACCTTACTATTTAATTTCAGCAGGTAATACAAAGCCATGGTCTTTTTCTCATATGGTTATGAATTGAATAGGCATGCCTTTTCTGATAAAATACATACGAATTATCATATGAAATTCTTTACCTTTTCTGTCAATGTATTGCAGCCTCACCTATCTGGATGTTGATCCAGCAGATCCAAGATCACCTTCACTCTCGCTGTGCTCGGACGTGACTTAACTTGTGTGGCCTTATCAATGGCAATTGGCCTACCAACTGCAGCTGCGATGGACATTAAAGGTTTGCTTGCAAACAAGTCAGGTGACAGATTTGGAAGCGATGGACATGCATGTTATTGATTTCTATCTAATTACTTATTTTATTTTGAGTTTGTAGGAAAATTCTGGTGAGCAAATTGGAAATGGTAGCCACAAGGCAATGTGATTTGTTGGAGTTTAATGATGAAGACCTTGGACAATTATAATTTTTGTTATTCCTAATACTATAATAATTACGACTGCTTTTGTAAGTTAATTGTTAGCATGTACATTGAAGCAATTTGCTTTATTCGGTGATGTATTACACACAAGATTTATTCATTTTTGAAGTTAATTGCAAGTATATGCATTTGAATAATTCCTTTGTTATCTTCCAGCTAATTGAATGCTTGAGATCTTCATACTTAATATGATTATTTGATATATAAAAATATGTAAATTCTTTATTATAAAAGCATGGCTTTTATATATAGATAGCTTACAAAATTACCACACTTCAAAAGTGTGGCAATAGGGATTGGTAAATTTGTGGCCTACCTACCAGCAAGACCCACGCTTTAGAAGTGTTGTTTTAGGAGCTACACTAGAAAAGTGTGGCCTAAAGAGTAACTAAGACAACACTTTTAATGTATTGTCGTTGTACACTAAAAGCGTTGCCATAGAGGGTACTTCTAAGACCACACTTGTAAAGTGCTGCCTTAGGGCAAAGGTTATGCTAGTTTAGGTCACCCCTGAAAAAGCGTTGCCTTAGGTCGGAAAGTGTGGCCTTTGACCAAAGGCTACACTTCTTGATAGTTTAGGCCACACTTTTCAGGTGTGGTTAAAGGCCTAAAATGTTGTAGTGATTAGTGCGAATAATATACGCATTTAGTAATGCAATAAATTTTATATTATTTTATATTAAATGTAACGTGAAATAAAGATACACGTGTTAGCTAACATACCATTTGTGTCATCAAGTTATTAATTAGTTGACTATTGTTACTTCTTATAAAATAAATTGAATTACGATGTATGGAGTCCAAATTGTAAGGTCCTTTAGCACATCCCGGAAAGTCAGAAGCAGGAGAAAACTTCTGCTTATTAATACTTCATTTCGCCAAAGCATTCGCAACTTGATTTGCCTTTTTTTTAGGCTATAGCTGTGTTGAATCATGCAATCAGTCTGGTTGGCAAGACTTTAAGCTTAATGGTGTACGTCTAGCATATTCTATGGTGGTTTTCTTTCCCCTTTCGACATATAAATGATTAGCAGAGATGTCTGTAAGGAAATAACACGGGAAAAATAATAATAATACTGCAATTATATTATTAGTGAGCAGATATACGAATTGGCTTGAGTCGTGCTGCGTATTGTCCGAAAAAACTATTTCAGCAATATGAAATGTTTTTCCAGGATTAAACAAGCCTACCTCTATTTATTTAGAGGATACAAGAATCAACAAAATTAAATAATAAATCCAGCAGGTACAAAATTGGAGAGAAGAATTATTAATAATAGGTAATAATTGTAGGAAGAAAGTAATGATTAGCTAACTATAATTAAGGAAGAAGCAAGATGAATTCTCGGTTGAGAATTGAGTGAGTATGATGGCTAATCCACAACCTATCTTTAGGCAATTAGGGAGGTTGCATGCATGACAAGTGTGGAGAGTCTTTTAACACTTGTCCAAATATATTAGTCCACTTGACTTTAATATTAACAAGTCTATCTAGTCTTCTATGCATGAAGACACATGGTAGATTTGCATTGCCACTTGTCAAAGCCTTTCAACACTTGGCTTTAAGGCTTCATGCAAGAAGCAACTAGGAAATAAATAGGACACTTGTAAAATAAAAAGACACATGGCTATTTAAAATTTTAAAAAACTCCCACAATGCCCAGATATTTTCAAAATTCATAGGAGAAGGATAAAGGAATGGAAGAATTGACTTGCTGAATTTACATGGTCCAAATGTAATGGGATTGATATCTACAAGACTATGAACCAAACTTAGACCAATAAAACTTAACTCATAAAATTACTGGTGAAATACAATATTTCTATGAACCAATAATTCTTATTGTAAGTCGGAGATTTTATCAATCACATTTCAACCCTCACAATTTTGTTGTTCAACGCGGTTTTGGGCCACTAGGCCATGTGCGTGCCTGGTTATTCATGAGAGCTCTAGAGACCAGGCTAAAATCTCATAGCAGCAGCGCACTCCACTCTGATATAGGTTAATTCATTAAGTGTATACTGCTTTTAAATACACCATCCATAAGGAATATGAATGCATTAAGAGTTATAACTCATAGTCTCAATTAGTAGCAGTCAAACACTCTCTTTTAGTACTTCAGTGTCGATATTGACTTGTTATTACCTATAAGAATCTACTTCATGGGATCCCCAATCACATAGGTTGGGTTACCATCTCTACTGACAATATGTCGGCCTTAACCGCATCTCTTTTGAGGTTTGAAGAATTAATTTTCTTCCCACTGATTTAGTTAGAGGATCCGCCAAATTTATCTCTGACTTCACATGATTCCATCTCTCAACAGTTGTTTTATGACATCATGTCTCAATTTCATATGTCTACTTTACATTTATAATATTTATTCTTTACAATAGCTATTCCTGCTTGACAAACAGGATGCATAGACACAGGAGGCAATACATCCTATTAGCTAAGAAGTTTCTTAGCCACTCAGCCTCAGAACTAGCTAACTCTAGAGCTTCAAACTCTGATTCCATAGTCGATCTAGTAATGATCGTTTGTTTAGCTGATATCCACGATATTGCACTACCATCAAAGGTGAATACATAACCACTAATGGATTTTGTCTCATTTGAATCAGAGATCCAGTTTGCATCACTGTACCCTTCTAAAATAGAAGCAAATCCACTATATAGGATATCATAATTCATGGTTCCTCTCAAGTATTTCATAACTAATGCATACCAGTGCCCTCTGTTAGGATTATGAGTATATCTACTCAGCCTACACACGACATAGGCTATATCAGGCTTTGTAAAATTCATTAAATGCATCAGACTCCCAATAATCTGAGCATGTTTAGACTGAGCAACTAGGTCTTCATTAATCTTTTTCAATTGAGAGTTAGCATCAAAAGGAGTGCTCACAAGTGTGACATTAAAATCGAACTTCTTAAGAAGTCTCTCAACATAATATTCTTGTGACAACATTATTCCATCTTCACTCCTTATAACATTAACACCCAATATTGTATTTACTTCACCCATATCTTTATATCAAAATTAGCAGATAGAAATAATTTAATACTTTGCACAATATTTAAACTTGTACCATATATAAGCATATCATCAACATATAGACTTATTATCACATAATCATTGTCTATCACTTTCGTATAAACACATTTATCCACCTTAACTGAAGAAAAATCGTCTCTCAGTAAGACTTGTTCAAATTTCTCATACCACTGCTTAGGAGCTTGTTTAAGGCCATAAAGAGATTTAATTACTTTATAAACTTTATTTTTTTGTCCAAGGAATGACACGGCCTTCAGGTAGAATATTATAAATTTCTCCTTCTAAATCACCATTTAGAAAAGTAGTTTTGACATGCATTTGGTGGATAAAAAACTTCTGAATTGAAGCTAAAGCAATTAAAACTCGAATAGAAGAAATTCTAGTAACTGGTGCACATGTATCAAAATAATCAATATTTTATTTTTGAGAAAAACCTTTTTCTACTAACCGAGCTTTAGATTTATCTAAAGATCCATCAGTATTAAATTTCTTTTTGAAAATCTATTTACAACCAATAGGTTTTGCACTAGGAGGTAAATCAGTTAAAATCCATGTATTATTTTTTATGATAGAATCAATTTTAACTTTTGTTGCCTCTTTCCAATAATTAGCTTCTGAAGAAGATATAGCTTCAAAATAATTTGATGCTTCATTATCGACAAGAAAAGTTTGAAAATCATTTTTATAAGAAAAATATTCTTTTCTAGGCCTTTTGCTCCTTCTCAGTTCCTCATTAGAGATAATCTCATTATTGGTTTCAACATGTATATGAGAAATTTTATCATAAAATGGATAAATATATTCAAAGAACTCAGCATTATTTGGCTCAATTATAGTATTACAATCAAGCACGTCACTTTTTAAAACAAGAACTCTATACGCAGCATTATGTTCAGCATATCCAATAAGCATGAAATCAGTAGTTTTACAACCTATTTTTCTCATTTTAGGTTCAGGCAAAAGAACTTTAGCAAGCACCCCACACTTCTAAATATTTTAAGTTAGGTTTGTAACCCTTCCACAGTTCATACGGAGTTTTGCCAGTTCTTCTATGTGGTATTCTATTTTGTAAGTGGCATCTAGTGTAACGACCCGGCCGGTCGTTTTGAGTATATTAGCCACGATCCCCTAATTATTGCTTACTCTATGTTACATTGTAATTATGTGACTTGCCGGGATGTTTAATTTTGATTTCGGATGAGTTACGGAATGAAATGGGACACATAGTCCCTAAGTTGGAGCTTTAAGTTGAAAGAGTTGATCGTAGTTTGAATTTTGTGTAGACGACTCCGGAGTTGAGTTTTGACAGTCCCAATAGCTCCGTTTGGCGATTTTAGACTTAGGAGTGTGTCCGGATGTTGGTTTGGAGGGTCGTAGGTTGTTTCGGCGTGAATTGGCGAAAGTTGGAAAGTTAAAGGTTTGGAAGGTTGACAAGTTTAATTGGGAGTTGACTTTATTGATTTCGGGGTCGGATTTCGATTCCGGAAGTTGGATTAGGTCTGTCATGTCATTTATGACTTGTGTGCAAAATTTGAAGTCAATCGAAGTTGTTTTGGTATGAATCGGCAATAGTTTTGAAATTCGGAAGTTCATAAGTTCATTAGGCTTGAATTGATGTGCGATTCATGGTCCTAGTGTTGTTTGATGTGATTTGACACTTCGAGCATGTTCGTATGATGTTTTAGGACTTTTTGGTATATTTGGTTGAGTTCCTGAGGGCCTGGGGTGTAATTCGGATGTTCGGCTCATTTCGGAACCTTGAGGATTTGCTGAAGCTGTTGGTTTCTCTATAGGTCTGGTTTCCTTCTACATGTTCATGAAGGTGTTACCGCGTTCGCGTAGAGTCTTCATGTATTGCTGGAGATTTACCCTTTGTGTTCGCGAAGAAGTCCACACTTCGCCAAAGTTCAGGGAGTTTGTGCACTGCGATCGCAGACAGGGAGCCGCATTCGTGAAGAAGAAAGGTAGGCTGGGGGACCTCATGCGGTTGGTCTACGCATTCGTGAATGAGGCTTCACGATCGTGAAGCTTGGGAGCTTTGGTCATCGCACTCGCGAGTGGGTTTTCGCGTTCGTGTAAGAGTAAATTTGGACAACAGGATTTTTTTGCTTCGCACGAACGCGAGGCATTTTCCGTGTTCACGAAGAAGAAATCACTAACAGTAAAACTTAAATTTCAAAATGAGGGTTCTATCTTATATTTCATAATTTGGATTTAGAGAGCTCGGTGTGAGGCGAATGTGCGGGAGATTTTTAGAGAGATTATTGGGTTAAGAAACTCTTACTCGGTTTTGGTTAAAGTACACGAATTTATTGTTGTTTTAATCATCTAATTAGGGATTGGAGCTGGAAATTTGGGGAAAATTTTGTGAAACTCCTTAGGCTAAATTTTGGGGATTTAAAAGGCAATTCAAGGTCGGATTTGAGTAATTATTGTATGTTTGGACTCGTTGTTGAATGGGTGTTCGGATTTTGTAATTTTTGTCGGGTTTTGAGATGCGAGCCCGGGTTGACTTTTTGAGTTGACTTTTTATTTCTTAGCAAATATCGTAACTTTATTATTCGAATTAGTTTTTTATAGTTTATATTTATAGTATGAAGTTGTTTTAGGTAGATTCTAGCCTTTCGGAGTTGGATAATCGAGGGAACGGCCTACTAGTGGATTGAGTTAGCATGATTTGAGGTAAGTGACTTGCCTAACATTGTGTGGGGGAATTACCCCTAAGGATTGGTGTTGTGTGTGATAATTTTCATGTGTGGAAGCCGTGTACGCAAGGTGACGAGTGTGTACATGGGCTAAATGTGAAAATTACTGGTTTTAGCTATGTAGATTCCTTTCATGCCTTAATTGAGTTATATTAACATGTTATATTCATCATTATTAGTCTATTTTCACATGTCTACTTGTCTTACTCTCTTACATGCTAATTCCCCTACATGTTTAGTTGAAGTTATTGTTCCTTTATTCTGTATTCATTACTTAATTGTTAAAATCTTTACTTGTAGATGTTAAATCATAGAATATCTTGTTGATAAAATTGGTATTGTGATATGTAAGGCCTTGATTCACAGGCAAAGTGTTAAGTTGTGGACTACCATTCTGTTGGGTTTTTTATTCCGGTTGTTATTATTGAGACTATTGTGGACATTGTGGTTGAGCATGGGCTCTTTACTATGAAAATATTGTTATTATTTGGTTTCTCTGGCAAGTTGTGTTATTGGGTACTTGAGGTGCGATTTGTGACACGTTGTGATATTGATACGCATGCGGTGGTATAAGGATTTGGGATTGAAACGCATGCGGTGAGATAAGGTAGGCTTGATACGCATGTGTTGGCCCAAGAACATGTGAAGTTTTGAAGAATGACAAATGAACTCAGTCATGGACCAGGTCCATCACGTAAAGCACAGTGATGATCAGCCTACACATGTGAGATGTACCTGAAGGAGATAAGTCTCATTGATCAAACAGCAATATCTCCTGATCTGATCGAAAAGATTGCATATTGGATAAGGAGAGAAATTCTCCTTATGTGAAGAGAACACAATCCAGATAAAAGATAGTGTTGGAGTTTGTGTTGTTCAAGGACTCAACTTCGATGGAAGATCAGCAATTGAGTCTCAATCAAACTCTAATTACTAACTCATTAAATAACAGTGATTCTTCACTTTTACAGGGATTGCACAAAAACGCAGAAGTTAAACTAAATTGAGAGCAAAAGAGCAAGGCAATTTTGCAAACAATTTATGTGAGATTTGAGTGTGCATTCCTGAAGCTACTTGAACGAGATAGAAGAACCAATTCCATTGTGTCTTTCTTTATTTCGAGTTCAATTGTAGTAGGTGATTTAAACTTTTACCTTTCAGCTTTCATAGAAGAAATTGTATTAGGTACTTAGAGTGTTCAAGTTATATGCTAACTTGAAGTTGTCGCAACAGTTGAGGCTGTGTGCTACAACGGGATTAGAGTTAATCCTTGGATTTACAAAGAGTTTTGTAAATGCTGTTTTGGCTCAGTGATTTTAGTGGAAGTTTGGGAAAATCCTACTGAGTAGTAGGTCGTGGTTTTTTCACCTTTTGAGCCAGTGTTTTCCACGTAAAAATCGCTGTGTTCTTTATTTTCTGTATTTATTATTCCGCAAACAGCAGTAGTTGGAACACCTAGAAGAACCAGGTCCTTCTATAGTTTAGATGAGCGAAAATTGGGTACCACACAAAGCACCCCCCCTCTTATGTGGTATTGACGTTTAGAACATCAATTGGTATCAGAGCAGGTTATCCTTGAAGAGGCTAACACCTTAGGAGCAGATCAAGATGAGTGCACCACCTGGAAACTGGAAAGGGCAATCCACTACTAGGCCTCCACTCTTTAATGGCCAGTACTATTCCTGGTGGAAGAACAGGATGCGAGACCACATCATAGGAGAAGACTATCAACTCTGGGACATAGTCACTGATGGTCCCTTGGCTACTACAAAGAAAAATGCTGAAGGAGTGGATGTGCCAAAGACAAGAGCTGATTGTACTGCTGAAGATTTGAAGAAATGGGAAAAGAATGCCAAGGCCAAGAAATGGCTTGTGTGTGGACTAGGTCCAGACGAGTACAGTAGAATTCAAAGTTGTACCACTACTAAGGAAATCTAGGACACTTTGCAAGTGGCTCATGAAGGAACACCTCAAGTGAAGAGGTCCAGGGGAACACTGTTGTATTCTTAATATGAGAATTTCACCATGAAGGAAGGGAAAACCATCCAAGAGATGCATACAAGGTTCACCACACTGAAAAATGAACTTAAGTCTCTTGGAAGGGTTATTCTTGAAGAAGACAAAGTTGAGAAGATTTTGACAAGGGTTCTGCCAATATCTTGGGAAAGCAAAATCACAGCTATTCAAGAATCAAAGAGCATTGCCACTCTTAAGTTGGATGAGCTAATTGGAAATCTCACTGCCTATGAACTTAGAAGGCAAACCATGAAGATGGATGCAACCAAGAAGGAAAGGAGCCTGGTATTCAGAATCACTGAAGGTGCTGATCTAGAGGAGGATGAAATGACCATGATCACAAAGGACTTCAAGAAGTACCTAATGAGAGGAAAGGGTCCTTCAAGAAGTGGAAGCTACAGCAAACCAAAGCTTCCTGAAAAACAAACCAATGAGGGGTGTTACAAGTGTGGGAAGACTGATCACCACATTCAAAACTGCCCTCAATGGGAAATTGAATGGAAGAAGGAAAGAGCTGAACGAAGGAACAGGAAGAAGGAACAGGTTCAACCCAAGATGAACAAAGGATAAACAAAGGCTATGGTTGCTGCCTGGGGAGAAAGCTCAGATGAGGACTTAGAAGGTGAAGATGGAGATGAACAAGCACTTATTATAATTCATCTCAAAGACAAGATTAAATTTTTGTCTAAAGAAAGGCTATCTGAGTTACTCCTGGATTTCATTGATGAATCTGAGGATCTAAAAAATGAAAACAAACAGTTGTCTAAGGAGTGTGTAATTTTGAAAGCTAAGTGCAAAAATCTGGAACTTAGGGCTAGTGAAAGTGAAAGTAAAAATGCTGAGTTAAAGAACCAGGTTCATGAACTTGACACCACTATCTTAGAGCTTAGATCTGAAAATCTAAAATTGAAATTAGGAACTGGTAAAAAGAAAGCTTGTCACACAAAACTCACTTTAGAAAAAAATGTAGGAAAAATGAAAGATGAGTGGTACAAAAGAGATGAGCAGATAAGAGTCCTTAAGGAGGATCTAAACAAGGTTAAGCACGAGCTAGACAGAACCTGTAAATGGAATAGGTCCTCTGATGCACTTTCATGGCTACATGAACACCATAGTAGCAATAAGAGAGGACTTGGCTACAGGACCCCTGCACCTAAGTGGGATCCCAAAAGCAAGTACCTCACAATTCCTGAGAACATAATTTGCACACACTGTGGTAAAACTGGTCACTATAAAAGTGAATGTATTGCAAAAGAAAAGGCTAGTCAAAAGAATAAAGAATTTGTTCAAGGGAAAAATAGGCTGCCAAGTTGGGCTAAAAAGAATCTGATTCACCCTTTTGCCTATAGAAAGGGACCCAAACTAGACTAACCCCTGATTTCCTTTTGCGGGTCCAAGTGAAGGGGAACAGCCAAATATGGTACATGGATAGTTGCTGTTCAAAGCATATGACAGGAAGCAAGAACCAGTTCCTTTCACTTGAGGACCTCAAAGGAGGTAATGTCTCCTTTGGAAATGGGAAGAAAGGTGAGATCAATGGGGTTGGAAAGGTAGGTAAGACTGATTCTCACTCTATTGAGAATGTCTACTTGATAGATGGCCTAAAGTACATTCTAATCAGTATATCACAATTATGTGATAGAGGTAACTTGGTAGCATTCACCTCTACCAAATGTTTTGTGATAAATCTTACCACTGACAAGATTGTTTTGCAGGGAAAAAGAGTAAACAATACATACATTGTAGATTTGTCCACACCTTCAGAAAATGAACTCACTTGCTTAAGTGTGTTGGACAATGATCCCCTCCTTTGGCACAAGAGACTTGTACATGCAAGTCTGAGTCAACTCAACAAATTAGTCTCCAAGGATCTGGTGATAGGGCTGCCTAACATCAAGCTCAAGGAAGACAAAGTTTGTGAGGCTTGTGCAAGAGGGAAACAGGTAAGATCCTCTTTTAAATGCAAGAAAGTGGTAAGCACCACCAGAACGATGGAACTGGTCCATATGGATCTCATGGTCCAATAAGAACATTAAGTAGAGGTGGTAAAAGATATGTGATGGTGCTTGTTGATGATTACTCTAGGTTTACTTGGACATTGTTTTTAACATCTAAAGATGAAGCATTTGACATGTTTACTTCTTTTGTTAGAAAAACTCAGAAACAACTAGGTAATCAACTTTCATCAATTTGGTCTGATCATGGAACTGAATTTGAAAATGCTAAGTTTGCTGAATTTTCGCATGCTACATCATAAATAGTTGCATGACTAGACCTCTTGTTAAGAAGATTCCCTATGAGTCACTTACAGGGAGAAAGCTAAATATATCCCATCTTAGGGCATTTAGATGCAAGTGCTTTGTGCACAATAATGGCAAAGACTCCCTAGGTAAGTATGATCCCAGAAGTGATGAGGGAGTATTCTTGGGAGATTCTTCACATAGTAAAGCTTATAAGATATACAGTAAAAGAACTATGTGTGTAGAAAAAATGTACATGCTATTTTTTTAAAACTAACATTCTTTTTGAGAGGCAGGAACAAGATAATGAAGAGATTGGGCTGATAAGAAATTCAAATGGTGAAGCCACAATCCAGCCTGAAGATGCATCACAGGAAGGAATAG
This sequence comes from Nicotiana attenuata, assembly GCF_001879085.1. Taxonomy (NCBI): domain Eukaryota; kingdom Viridiplantae; phylum Streptophyta; class Magnoliopsida; order Solanales; family Solanaceae; genus Nicotiana; species Nicotiana attenuata. Next base: position 194,927 of record NW_017670336.1, on the reverse strand, counting down.
GTGATGGAATAGGTCCTTCCACCCAGGGCAACATGACAGGGGGAACTCACTAGAGAGGAACTTATCCTCAAACCTCGAGGGAACCTGTCCATGAATCTATTCCTCAGTAACAAAACTAGGAAGGAACATCCAAAGAAATTGACACTCCTATTGCAACATCCACGAAATTGGATATAGATGAACCTGGTTCATTTGTTGATCAGAAGTTGTATAGGGGAATGATTGGTTCTCTTTTATATCTCACTACTAGTAGACCTGACATTGTGTGCAGTGTAGGTCTTTGTGCTCGATTTCAGGCAAATTCAAAGGAGTCCCACTTGACTATTGTAAAGAGAATATTGAGATACTTGATCCAGAAGGTAGTAATTTTAACCTAGTGGGATATGCTGACGCTGATTATGCAGGTTTCCTAGTGGATAGGAAGAGCACCTCAGGTATTGCACACTTCCTTGGTTCATGTCTTGTGTCATGGGCTACTAAAAAGCAAAATTTCAGTGGCCTTATCTACTGCTGATGCTGAGTATGTTGCTGCTGCTTCATGATTGTGCTCAACTGCAATGGATCAAACAAGAGCTGATAGATTTTGGCATTGAAGTTGGTTGCATTCCTATTTTCTGTGATAACACTAGTGCTATTAGTATGACTAAGAATCCGGTTCATCATAAGAGAACTAAGCACATAGATGTTAGACCCCATTTTTTTGAGGGACAACTATGAGAAAGGCTTGATCACTGTGGAGTTTTGTGCTACTGACAAGCAAATTGCTGACATCTTCACAAAAGCCTTAAGTAGAGATCACTTTGAGAGGAACAAGTTGGAATTAGGGATGATTAAGATCACCTAAAAGGACCAGTTCAAGGTTAAACAAAAAAAATAAAAAAAAATTGGTTAGAAAGTCTGTAAATTGTGTATAATTAGATTAAATCTTGCTCAGTCTCATACTTTCCATAGTATACTCTTGTGTCATGTGTTAAAATGATTCATTAATCTCTAATGATATTTTCTCTATTTTGGCAAATTTAGACTTACACAAGAGAATTATCAGTGAAGAACCTGGTTCATCAAGATAACACGGTATGTTCTCTACACTCTGCATAATTTGAAATAACTATATTTGGATCATGAGCATAGTCCTACCAAATACCAAACTCCTTTTGGACTTATCCATTACAAGTGAACCGGTAAGTCCCAACCGAATGGAAGTACCTAGATTCTAGGGATACACTCCAACATCTCTTCAAAGCTAAATTTCAGTTTGATTAAACTTCTAAGAATCTGAAAAACTGTGGTTATCCCATCAATTATTCCCATGTATATTGATCAACTTTAGTGTATTCCTTACTTCATCTCTCGCAAAACATCAAAAACTCTCATTCTTCTTTCATCTTCCAAACACAATCTAATTCTCTTCTCTTCCATACCCTAGCCCAGATATGTCAAACACCTCTGGAAATCCTTCATTACCACCACAGGAAACCACTTCCACACCTTCTACAACACCAATCTCTAAGAAAAGTAGAGTAAAGATGATGGCTCGTAAGATTGTCGCTGAAGGAGAGCAGATCAAGAAAATAAACAAGCAATTGAAAGCAGGTAGGGGAGAAGAATCTTAGAAATCTGAAGATTCATTTAAGTCTGCTACTAAGGGGGAAGAAAGTAGGTCTTCCGAAACTGAACAGGTATCTTCTGATTCTAAAGTTACTCCTGAGACAATTTCTGAAGTTGCTGCAAATTTAGAGTATAGATTTGTATTGGTAGGATCTATAGCAGGTGTTGAGACTATAGAATCTGGAGAAGTTAGTGGTAAAAATAAAAAGGAAAGGAAAAAGAGAGCAAGGGTGCTAGGAGTACTGTGAGGGGAAAGGGTACAAGAGCGGTTGATTCTTCACCCACTCCTATTGGTCTAACAAAAGAAACTGGTGCAATGGTTGTTTGAGGAAGATGAGATGGATCCATGAAGAAAGGGGTACAACAGTGGAGGTTCCTACACCCAAGCCTAAAAAGTCCAAGACTTCTTCCGAGAAGTCTTCTTCTGTACCTATGTTTGTTGAACCCTCACTATCCAAGAGGACAAGATCTGCAGTGAAAGCAAAACAAGCAAAAGTTTCAGATGATGAAGAGTAGAGTGGAGAAGAAGAAGAAGAGGAATCTGAGAAGGAACAGGACAAGTTTGCCATCTTTGGCAGGAGAAAAATTCTGAAAGATAGATTGTTGAAGGACCTGGTGGAACCGGGGATGATGAGGTTGGTTGACTCTTTAGCTGCTCAAGGTTGGAAGGACATGGTCCTTCAGATGGATGGGAGACTGGCCAGGAATGAACTAATTGAGTTCATGGCTAATGCTGCTGTAAAAAATGGGGTTGTTAGTAGCCTAGTAAAGGGAGTCTCAGTGCAGTTTGATGCTAAGAAGTTGGGAGAAATTCTGGATATACCCTCTGAAGGGTTTGATGACTACACTAGGCAAAGGTGGCCATGCCTTGGACACTTTACCTACTACCATTGAGATCACCAAGAGGTTCTGAGATTCAGAGGATGTGAATGAAGCCAGGGCTGTGCAGAAAAGTGAGATGAGGCCTGAGCACAAGGTTGTGTTTGAGTTTGTCAACAAATGCCTACTGCGCAGGCAAGAGAGAAGACATACTGCAAACTAGATGGACCTGGTTCTTATGGAGTGCCTTGAGAGAGGAAAGCAAGTCAACTGGCCTGCCCTCATTGTCAAATTGCTAGACAGGGTCATCAATGGCTCCAAGGCTCATGCTACTCCATATGGCTTCATACTGACCACAGTTCTAGATAGGCTGAATGTGCCTTTGAAGAAATGGGAGATGACATCAAGCAAGGAACATTTTGGTATTAAGACTCTTCTGGCTTGTGACTATCCAGTCAATGCCATCCCAATTGAACCTGGTTCATCTCTGAAGACACCCATCAACAGCAAGGTTAGGACTTTGGTTCAGGAATGTGGAACTAAGGATGCTGAGATTGCTAGGCTCAAGGCTCGTGTGGCTGAATTGGAAACTGAGAGGGATGGCCTTAGATTGAGCTAGCACAAGAAAAGGAGAAGAGTGATGGAATCCTTCAGAATATGCTGAACCTTCTCCAAACTTCAGCCCCCAGTTCCTCCAAGCCTTAGGACTCCTAGCACTTGTTTCCTGAACTTGTCTAGTACCCCAGTGACCCGGATTAGGGATTTTTCTGTTTTTTCTCATGTTTTGAAAGTTTTTCTTTCTTTTTGTGGACTGTTAATGACAACATATCATGATCAGTGACAACAACTATTTTCTCTTGTTCTATGATGATTCTGCTCTTAATAGTTTAAATATGTTAGTTGATTATTGATAATTGCACCATGTTTTCACTTGTAGTTGCCCTAGTGGCCATGAGTATTTTTTAAAATCTAGGATTCACATTAAGTATGCAAATTTTCGATGATGCCAAAAGGGGGAAGATATTGTGCTTTACACATTATTCTGAATAAGTGATATTTATAACCTAATTAACCTGGTCCTTGATGAGAAGAAAATTTTCTAAGTCTAGTGTTGATGGTTAAGCTGAGTTCTTACAGGTCTTTTGATCAGTAAAAAGCACAGAGTTTGTCATCATCTAAAAGGGGGAATTTGTTGGCCCAAGAACAGGTGAAGTTTTGAAGAATGACAAATAAACTCAGTCATGGACCAGGTCCATCATGTAAAGCACAATGATGATCAACCTACACATGTGAGATGCCCGTGAAGGAGATAAGTCTCATTGATCAAGCAGCAATATCTCCTGAACTGATCGAAAAGATTGCATATTGGATAAGGAGAGAAAGTCTCCTTATGTGAAGAAAACACAATCCAGATAAAAGATAGTGTTGGAGTTTGTGTTGTTCAAGGACTCAACTTCGATGGAAGATCAGCAATTGAGTCTCAATCAAACTCTAATTACTAACTCATTAAATAACAGTGATTCTTCTCTTTTACAGGGATTGCACAAAAACGCAGAAGTTAAACTAAATTGAGAGCAAAAGAGCGAGGCAATTTTGCAAGCAATTTATGTGAGATTTGAGTGTGCATTCCTGAAGCTACTTGAACGAGATAGAAGAACCAATTCCATTGTGTCTTTCTTTATTTCTAGTTCAATTGTAGTAGGTGATTTAAACTTATACCTTTCAGCTTTCATAGAAGCAATTGTATTAGGTACTTAGAGTGTTCAAGTTATATGCTAACTTGAAGTTGTCGCAACAGTTGAGGCTGTGTGCTACAACGGGATTAGAGTTAATCCTTAGGTTTACAAAGAGTTTTGTAAATGCTGTTTTGGCTAAGTGATTTTAGTGGAAGTTTGGGAAAATCCTACTGAGTAGTAGGTTGTGGTTTTTTCACCTTTTTAGCCAGGTGTTTTCCACGTAAAAATCTCTGTGTTCTTTATTTTCTGTATTTATTATTCCGCAAACAGCAGTAGTTGGAACACCTAGAAGAACCAGGTCCTTCTATAGTTCAGATAAGCGAAAATTGGGTACCACACAAATCACCCCCCTCTCTTGTGTGGTATTGACGTTTAGAACATCAGCATGGCTAGTAGGGAAAATACTAGAAGTCATGCGATGTGATAAGGTAGGCTAAAACGTGGGATGCTATTTCGGGAAAATGATTTTCAAAACTAAATATAAAGGCTCCCGCGGTGATATAAGGAGAGATTATGATTTATTCTTGTGATTTGAGACTACGAGGCGGTACATCGGTAGTGACTCTTGTTGGCATTTCTCCATATTTGCACTTGTCTTTGGTTGTTGTTTCCTTAGCGTATTATTAATTGTTTTTCTCCGTATTGCACCAATTGGTTTTGTCCGTGTAGTTAATCTTGATATGCTATTGTTTTTTCAATTTTATTACCGTCATTATTACACTGTCTTACACTTGTTTAGTCTTTTATTTAATCTATTAGAGCCTTGACATGACCTCGTCACTACTATACCTAGGTTAGGATGGACACTTATTGGCTACCGTTGTGGTGTACTCATGCTACACTTCTGCACATTTTTTGTGCAGATCTAGGTACTTCCTACTAGTCCATGCACTAGCGGGAGTTCAGTTCTCGGAGACTTCAAGGTATACCTGCCGGTGTCCCCTGGCCTCGGAGTCCCCCTCTACCTGGATTATTTTATTTCCTTCTCCTTATTTAGACACTATTGTATAGAGATATTCATTACCACTTTATAGATCTTGTGACTTGTATTTCGTCGGGTTTTGGGAGTTGTACATGTTGAGTTGCAGATTTTATTTTACATAGTTGTTGAAGTTTTGAGACTTTTGCTTCAGTCATTTCTACATGAATGTTAGGCTTACCTAGTCTTAGAGACTAGGTGCCACCACGACATCCTACGGAGGGGAATTGGGATCGTGACATGCAGATAATATAGCTTCACCCCACAAATTATTGGGTGCATTAGAACTAACTAACATGGAGTTCATCATCTCTTTCAATGTTCTATTTTTTCTTTTAGCTACTCCATTTGACTTAAGCGAATAAGGCGGAGTTACTTCATGAGTAATTCCATTCATTTCACAAAAATCATTCAAAGACAAATATTCCCCACCTCTATCAGATCTAGTTATCTTGATTTTCTACTAAGTTAATTTTGAACCTCAGTTTTATAAGAAGTAAAAGCATTAAAGGCATCATCTTTATTTCTAAGCAAATACAACTTAGTAAATCAGGAAAAATTATCAATAAAAGTCACATATTATCTTTTACCACCTCTAATCATAGTCTGCTTTAAATCGCCTAAATCAGTGTGAATCAAGGATAATAATTTAGTTTCTCTATTTATAGAAAAATAAGTATTTCTTGTACTTTTAGCTTCAGCACAAATTTCACACTTGTCCATATTATTTGAGTCTAAATCAAATATTAGTCCTAGCGAGTGTATTAAATTTATATACGCGACACTAACATGTCCTAGTCTAAGATGCCACAAAGAACTTGACTCAATCATATAAGTAGAAGAAGATGCATTTTTATTGCTAGTATCGGAAATATTAAGTACAAATAAACCATCATTACAATATCCATTGCCATCAAAAACATCATTTTTGGTCAATACGACCTCATTATTTTCAAAAGAAGCATTCAATCCAACTTTTCCTAATAATCTCACAGAAACCAAATTGGTTTGGATATTGGGAACATGTAACACATCACTCAATGCTAGAGTTTTATCATATGTGAGTTTGAGAAGAATTTTTCCTTTCCCAAAAATGCGGGTTGTTCTTGAACCACCTAGATAATAGTTTCTTCTCCTTCCTCAATTTGGGTGCAAGACAAAAATTTAGTTTTGTTTGCACAAATGTGCCTAGCACCAGAGTCTATCAATCAACTTCTGACATTGGCCACATGATGGTTGTCTAGGAACCCGTATTTTAGATGTATTTTACACTCTAATTACTACACTTTGAATGTATTTAAGCCAATTATTAGGAATTTGTACTTAATACATGTGTTATACGGTGTAGGATGTGATTTTAAGTTGAGAAGCAAGTTTAGAGCTAAAATGGATGATTTGAAGCTTTGAAGACTGAGTAGAAGACCAAAGAATTAAATCGGGATCGAGTTTGGAGGTCGAGGACCGAGTATGCATAGGAAAAATGAGAAAAAATTATCAAGGAAATAAAACAAGAATGCCACGTCATAATTTGGCATTCAAATGTTTAGTAGAAAAGAGTTACATTCAATTGCCATCTCTTCATACGTGTGGGACAAAGGTTTTTGGCCAATTTTGTGCAAATTGAAAGTCTCTGGAAAAGGCTACTAACACAACGCACGGCGCGTCACCCAGTGCGGCGCACCTGTGCAATTTTTACCCAGTTAATTCTATTTCAGCTCAGAGAGGGTATTATAGTCATGGTCCGCCATACTTGGTATAAATACACTGTAAATACAATTTCTGAAGGGGATTTGACCTAGGATAGTTTTGGAGATCTACCACGGCTTGAAGACACAAGATTTCATCAATTATCTTGCAAGTAACAGTGCAAAACAAGAGTGTATTGTAAAATTGTCTTTGATGTTTTCTATGTTCTTATTTGTGCTGACTTTCCATATCTATGAAGTAGTTCTTCCCTAAGGTTTTGACAGATATGATATTTTGAGTGTTGTTAGTAGATTTAACTCTAGTTTACTTGCACGAATTCGTTTATGGTGCTTTGAATCGATTGCAAATTTGTTCACCAGTATTTAATTGAAAGAGAAATATTTTGGTGATCAATTCTGCAATATTTGGTTTGGTTTAGTTTAGTGATTCTTCTAAGTAATCGAGAGAGCTTCTTGAATTATTGATTAAACCTAGTTAGGGGAATATTCAAGAGACGTTCTCCTCAAGAGTAGTCCATTAACGTGTTCTTGTATGTCTTCACAGTGCTTCACATTAGTTTATTTTGTAGAGTTCAGATTTAATCGAGAGAGGAACCTTGATCTTACATTTAGATTAATCATCGAGTAAATTCTTGAGAGTTGTTAGAACATTGAAAGTGAATTTAAACAATGTTAAATCCCGAATAACTATCTTGCACATATCCTGTCGCGACCCTTATTTCTCATATAGTTTACAATCCGTTTTAGTTCAACTCTCATTCTCTATGGTCAAGTCTAATCAGTCATAATATTAATTTAGTAGTTATTGTTGTTAGTACCTCAAATCAAGTGTTGATCATCCTGAATAGCGTTACACCATAAGCTATTTGTACATTGTTTAAATTCAATCCCTGTGGAGACGATAATTTTACTATACTATCTTTGGCTAGTGAGCATTAATTTTCGTATTGTATTTTACGCTCGTCAAATTTTGGCATCGTTGCCAGAGAATATTTGCACAGCCTTTCTTCGTTGTATTCTTATTCTAACCTTAATTGATTGATCCTGTAAACGAATGCAGAAACAAGTTGAGTGATCCTACAAAAACAACTCACCACTCAAAATGAGGACAAGAAAGAAAGAAAAGAGTGGGTCTTAACAATATCCTCTGATGAATTTGGCCTAGTGATCTGTATAAACAATTCTGAGGAGCAAAAACGAGGAATAAATTCAAAATTAGGGGCAGAGTTCATAAGTTCTAGAAAATGGAAAAAAATTCAGGGGAGTTTCTTTTACCTCTTGCTTTTTATTTGTGTGTCATGGGGACATGCCACAATTTAAAGTATGGGGTGGGGGACGTAAAATGTTTATGTGTGTAACGACCCGATTGGTCGTTTTGTGTAATTGCGCATCGTTAACCCTTTTATTGCTTCACACTTGTGTGTTTATGTCTATATGACTTTAGGGGTTGATTAGTTTAGTTCCAGAAAGCTTTCGGGTTGATTTGGACCCCTGATTCTAAACTTAGAAATTTAAATTTGAAAATGTTGACCAAACTTTGACTTCTGTGAAAACGACCCTGGATCTGTGTTTTATGATTCCGATAGCTTCGTATCGTGATTTTGGACTAAGGCGTATGCCTAGAATTCATTTTGGAAGTCTGTAGATTGATTTGTGTAGATTTGCCGAAATTTGGCAATTTTAAGTTGAAAAGTTAGACCAGGTTGACATTTAGCTATTGAGCTCGGAAATTGATTTTGGTACTTGGAATAGGTTCGTTATAGTATTTAGAACTTATCTGCAAAATTTGGTGTCATTGGGAGCCGATTTGATAGGATTCAGATGCTTGGTTGAAATTTTGAAAATCTCTTCGAAAATCATGCATTTTAGAGTTCAATTCGTAGTTTTAGATGTTATTTTTGTGTTTTTATCGCGCGAGCGAGTGTGTATGATGTTTTCAGACTTATGTGGATGTTTGGTTTGGAGCCCCGAGAGCCCAGTTGAGTTTCGGATGCTTAGCGGAGTGTTGCTGGAAAATAAGGTTCCTGGTTTTCTGCACAGGCCTCAGATCTTGCATTTGCAAGGTCTGAGTTCGCATTTGTGAAGGTAGGCGAAGTCTGCTTGCGAACCCAGTGTTCGCATTTTCGAAGGCCTTCTGGGATGGGCTAGTTCAGAATTGCGATGTTTCTGTCGCAATTTCGAAGGCAACAGGGGTCGCTAATGCGATCCTATCTTAGCATTTGCAAAGAGTTCCCCAAGCCTTAAGTGTCGCTATTGTGAGGCTTTATTCGCAATTGCGAACCCATGTTGCAATTGCGACATCTGCAACTGATCAAATAGCTGGGAGACGGGATGTTTGAGTTCATTCTCTCATGTTTTAACCCTAGACTCGGTAAGAGGCGATTTGGAGAGGGGATTTTTACCTACAAACCTTGGGTAAGTGATTCTAATCTATTTCTAATCATATTCTATCAACATATCTTAGATTTTAACATCAAAATCATGTGAATCAAAGTAGAAATTTGTGAAACTTTGCTAAGTTTTAAAAAAATAAGAAATTGAGTTTTGAGAGTCGATTTGGACTCGAATTTTGAAACTAATCACACATATGAAGTCGCGGGGTCATGGGTAGATGTAATCTACCATTAGACTCGAGTTTTGACCGGGGGCCCCCAGGTTGACTTTTATTGACCTTTTGGAATAAAAATCTTAGCTTTATCTATTGCAATTGAATTCTCTAGCATTGTTTGATGATATTGAATCAATTTTAGTTAGATTTGAGCCGTGTGGAGGCGGATTTTAAGGAAAAAGCTATTTCCGAGTGTTGAATTGGCCTAGTTGAGGTAAGTGTCTTGCCTAACTTCGTGTGGGGAACTACCCATTAGGGTTGGTATTGTTTGATTCAATTGTGCTAAGTGAAATCTGTGCACGCGAGGTGACGAGCGGGTACACGCGTTGCACATAGGTCTTGACCGGTTTAGGCTACGTAGACTATTTCCATGCTTTAATTGAAATGTCATATTATGTTCTAAATTCTCATAGTCAAATCATCCTTAATTGTGTCAGATTATCCTTAAATGCCCTAGTTGACTTTTTTAGTATTTGTTGACATCCTAACCTAAATTGCACCCATGCTTTAATTGAACTTGTTGCCCCCTTTATTGTTACATGTTATCTCTTCATTGTTAATTTTCATTGTTGAATTATTATTCATGTTGCCCCTTTACTTGTTGACTTCCATTATTTGAGATTCATTGTTGAAGATTATTTCCTTATTGTGAGCTAGTCTTATCTAATATCGTGTTATACATCATTTTCTTATAGTTGAGTTAATTGGTGTTGAAGTTATGAAAGTCGTTAATACATTGAGGCAATATTGGTTATCATTTAAACATCTATCTTATTGGGCAGTTTCCATCCATTATTGTTGTTGGTATTCTTGTATACGTTGTGGTGGAGCGATGGGCTATTGTTGTGGAAATATTGATATTGTTATTGTTGGTAAGTTGTGAAATGTGGGCACTTGTGATGGGATTTGTTATTGTAATATTATATTGATGCGCATGGGGCGGTATAAGGTTTGGGTTTATGTGCATCTCGCGGTATAAGGTTTGGGTTTATGTGCACGCGGCGGTATAAGGTGGGACTTTTGTGAGTGATTGCTTGTAGGGGAACTACGTAAAGCCATGCGGTGTCATAAAGTAGGCTAAAGTGCGTGTAGCTGTTTTGGAAAAACTGCTTTCAAAACCTATTTTCAAATGTAAAGCTAACGCGGCAGTATAAGAAAAGATTGTGATCGAAATTGAGAATATAAATACGAGGCGGTACCTCAGTTGTAATTCATGATTATACAATGCAGTACCTCGGTTTGATTTCATTATACACGAGGGGGTACCTCGTTGTGTTTCTTGTTGTTTGTTTCATGTTGCAAAGTGTTGTGGAAGGAATATTTCTTGTTGCTTCATTCCTTATCATTCTAGTAGTTGTAGTCTACATATGATAATTGTAGCACTTTATTTGCTTCTTTTCTACTGTTTCTATTCTTCACTTCCATTACTTATCCGTATTACATTTTATGCTATCTATTTCATATCTAAGTAGTTGTCTTGACCTGGCCTCGTCACTACTCTACTAAGGTTAGGCTTGATACTTACTAGGTGTCGTTGTGGTGTACTCATACTATGCTTCTGCACATCTTTTTGTGCAGATCCAGGTATGTCCGCTCGTGCCGGTAGATTGAGATTTCCTGCTAGCTACTTTTACCGGACTCTTCAATGTATGCATGCTCGGCGTCCGCAGGACTCGTAGTCACCTTCCCTTATTTTCATTACTATTGTATTTCCTTTCGGACAGTGATGTGGTAGTACTCTAGTTATATTCTATAGAGTTATGACTCAGTTCCACCGATTTTGGGGTTTGTACCTGTGAGATTCTATTTTTCAGATGGCTTTATCTATTATTCAGTAATTTTCTGTAACTTATTATATATTTGTGCAATTGTTTGTTCATTGTTAGGCTTACCTAGTCGTAGAGACTGGGTGCCATCACGACATCCTTTGGAGGGAAATTTGGGGTCGTGAAAAGTTGGTATCAAAGCTCTAGGTTCATAGGTGTTACGAGTCATAAGCAAGTTTAGTAGAGTCTTGCCGATCGATAGTGAGACGTCTATACTTATCTTCGATAGGCCAGAGAACTGTTAGAAAAACATCACTTCTTTGATTCCTTATCATGCGAAGTGGTTGATTTTTAAAACTATCTCTAACTTTCTATTCTCTCACATATGGTGATGACACACATCGCAGGATTTGACGATCATACACCCACGCCCCTTTCTAGATCCGCGAGAGGCTGGGGCCAGAGCAGAGGCTGAGGACGGGCACGGGGTGCAGCCGGAGCACTTGCCCGAGCTATGATAGATGAGCCAGGAGTAGCTCCAGCCGTGGGTCAGACACCCGAGGCGCCTATTGCCACCCCAGCACTTCAGGAGACCCTCATACAGTTCCCGATCATGTTCAGTACCTTAGCTCAGGCGGGGTTGATCCTCCTTGTACCAGCCACAATTTCAGGCTTGGGGAGGAGCACTGACTCCCGCGGCCCATACCCCAGTGCAGTAGGTCAAGGTTGACAAGGTCCCAGAGGTCATACCACTACAGCCAATCGCCCTAGTTCAGCCCGAGGTTAGGGCAGCAACTTCTGAGGGGGAGCAGCTCAGGCTTGAGAGGTACAAGAAGTACCACCCTCCTACTTTCAGCTGGTTGCCTTCAGTGGATGCCCGTGGTTTTCTTGAGAAGTGCCACCGTATTCTCGGCAAAATAGGCATTTTGGAGATGAGTGGGGTTGCTTTTACTACGTTCCAACTTAAGGGAGAGGCATATCAGTAGTGGCGGGCGTACGAGCCGGGTAGCCTGGCTGAGGCAGCTTCGCTTACATGGGATCGGTTTTCAATGTCTTTCTTGAGAGAGTTTGTCCCTCAGACCCTTCAGGATGCTTGGCGCGCAGAGTTTGAGCGATTGCGCCGAGGGTACTATGTCAGTGTCAGAGTATATTGTCCGATTCAATGACTTGTCTAGGCCGGCCTTGGTTGCTACGGCCAGAGAGCGAGTCCGTCGATTCATCGAGGGCATCAACCAGAGTATTAGGTTCAGCATGGCTAGGGAATTGGAGTCAAACACTTAGTATCAGCAGGTGGTTAAGATTGCATAGAGGTTGCACGGCATGCGAAACCGTGATATAGAGGATAGTGAGGCCAAGAGGCCTTGTGGCACAAGGGATTTAGTAGTAGTCACACCGCAGCTACAACTCGTCATGGTAGGGGCTGTGTGAGTCATCCGGTTCATTCCACACTTCCAGCCTCTAGTGGTGCTCCAGTTTTATTGAGGTTCCAGGTTGCACACTTTGCTCAGCCACTTTCTAGTGCGCCTCCTGTGCGAGGTGCCTTCAGCGGTCAGTCCAGCCGACTGGGCCCGAATCAGTCCCAGCCGCCACGCCTACCGAGAGCTTGTTTTGAGTGTGGTGATACCCACCGCATGGTTAGAGACTGCCTAGACTCTGTAAGGGTGCACCTTCCAAGACTGCTCAGGCTCCACAAATTCAGTCAGGTCCGTAGACTTCTCAAGCGATGATTGCTGCTCTAGTTGCCGCTCCACCCGCTCACCCAGCTATAGGTGAGGGACGGGCAGGTAGAGGTCGCCCTAGAGTGGGAGGCCAGGCCAGATTCTATGCTCTTCCGAGTAGGACAGAGGCAGTTGCTTCACACTTAGTCATTACAGGTATGGTTCCGGTTTGCCATAGAGATGCATCAGTCTTATTTGATTCGGGATCCACTTATTCATATGTGTCATCTTACTTTGCTCTGTATCTGGATATATGTTCCTTGAGTTCTCCTATTTATGTGTCTACACCTGTGGGAGATTCTATTGTTATGGACCGTGTGTATCGGTCGTGTCTAGTTGTTATTGGCGGTTTGAGACCAGAGTTGATCTGTTGTTACTTAGTATGGTAGACTTTGATGTTATCTTGGTCATGGACTGGTTGTCGCCTTATTATGCTATTCTTGATTGTCACGCCAAGACTATGACGCTGGCTATGCCAGGTTTACCATGGTTAGAGATGAGGGGTGCATTAGATTATGTTCCTAGAATGTTATATCATTTCTAAAGGCTCAACGGATGGTTGAGAAGGGGTGTAATGGTTATCTAGACTTTGTGCTGGATGTCAGTTCTAACACTCCTACCGTTGAGTCAATTCCGATAATGAGAGACTTTCCAAAAGTATTTCTAGCAGATCTTTCGGTCATGCCGCTCGATAAAGATATCAATTTCGGTATTGACTTGTTGCCAGGAACTTGGCCCATTTCTATTCCACCATATCATATGGTCCTAGCTGAGCTGAAGGAGTTAAAATAGCAGTTATAAGAGTTGCTTGATTAGTGATTCATTTGGCCTAGTGTATCGCCGTGGGGTGCTCCAGTCTTGTTTGTTAAGAAGAAGGATGGATCTATGCGTATGTGTATTGATTTTCGTCAGTTGAACAAGGTTACAGTGAAGAACTGGTATCCATTTCCACGCATTGATGACCTATTTGATCAGCTACAGGGTGCTAGAGTATTCTCCAAGATGATTTGTGGTCAGGTTATCAACAGCTGATAAACAGTGTATTCCAGCCTTTTCTTGATTCATTCGTCATTATACTTATTGACGACATCTTGGTATACTCCCGCAGTCTGGAAGATCATGAGCAACACTTAAGGATTGTGCTACAGACTTTGAGAGAGAAGAAGTTATATGCAAACTTCTCAAAGTGTCAATTCTGGCTTGATTCAGTGGCGTTTTTGGGTCATGTAGAGAAGAGTGAGGGGATCAAGGTAGATTCAAAGAATATTGAGGCGATGCAGAGTTGGTCCAGACCGTCTTCAGCTACCGAGATACGGAGCTCCTTTGGTTTGGCCGAGTTTTATGGTCGTTCATAGAGGGCTTCTCATCTAGTGTTGCGCCTATGACCAGATTGACCTAGGAGTGTGAGGAGAGCTTTAAAAAGCTCAAGACTGCTTTGACCATAGCCCCAGTGTTGGTTTTGCCTATGGCCTGGGGGCTTTATACTGTGTATTGTGATGCATCACGTGTTGGCCTTGGTGCGGTGTTGATGCAAGACGGTAGGGTCATTGCCTACGTGTCTCGACAGTTGAACCCTCATGAGAAGAATTATCCAGTCCACGATTTGAAGTTGGCAGCCATTGTTCATGCATTGAAGATGTGGTGGCATTATTTGTATGGTGTTCCTTGTGAGGTCTTTACCAACTACCAGAGCTCACAGCATCTATTCAAATAGAAGGATCTTAACTTGAGGCAGCGGAGGTGGTTAGAGTTATTTAAAGACTATGATATCACAATTCTATATCATCCCGGGAAGGCCAATGTGTTGGCCGATGCCTTGAGTCGAAAGGCGGAAAGTTTGGGTAGTTTAGCATATCTACCGGTGGCAAAGGGGCTATTAGCATTAGAGGCTCATGCCTTAGCCAACCAGTTTGTTAGAGTGGATGTTTCAGAGCCCAGTCAAGTGCTTGCCTGCGCGGTTTCTCAATCTTCTCTGTAGGACCATATCAGAGAGCATCAGTATGACGACTCCTATCTGCTTGTCCTCAAGGACACGGTTCAGCATGGCAATGCCAAAGAGTTTACTATTGGGGATGACGATGTGTTGCGGATGCTGGTGCGGTTATGTGTGCCCAATGTAGATGGGTTGCGAGAGTTGATTTTTCAGGAGGCTCACAGTTTGCGGTACTCCATTCATCCGGGTGCCGATAATATGTATTAGGACATAAGGCATCACTATTGGTGGAGGAGGATGAAGAAAGACATAGTAGAGTATGTAGCTCAATGCCTAAATTGTCAGCAGGTGAAGTATGAGCATCAGCGGCCAGGTGGATTGCTTTAGGGGCTAGCGATTCCAGAGTGGAAATGGAAGCGGGTTACTATGGATTTTGTTGTTGGGCTCCCATGGACTCAGAGGAAGTTTGATGCAGTATGGGTGATTATGGATAGGTTTCCCAAGTCGGCTCATTTCATTCCAGTGGTGACTACTTACTCTTCAGAGCAGCTGGCTCAGGTTTATATTCACGAGATCATCAGACTTCATAGCGTGCTGGTATCCATCATCTCTAACCGTGGTACGCAGTTTACATAACGGTTCTGGAGGGCTGTACAACGTGAGTTAGGCACACGGGTGGAGTTGAGTACAACATTTCACCCTCAGACGGACGGACAGTTCGAGTGCACTATTCAGATATTGGAGGATATGCTCCGTGTGTTTGTGATGATGTTTGGGGGTTCTTGGGATTGTTCTTGCTGCTTGCGGAGTTTGACTACAACAATAGGTACCAGTCGAGCATTCAGATGGCTACGTATGAGGCCTCGTATATGAGGCAGTGTCGGTCCCCGGTGGGTTGGTTTGAGCGAGAAGAGGCTAGGCTATTGGCTACAAACTTGGTTCAAGAGGCTTTGGAAAAGGTTAAATTGATTCAAGATCGGCTTCGCACACCCCAATCTAGACAGAAGAGTTATGCTGATCGGACGGTTTGTGACGTTGCATTCATGGTTGGGGAGCGGGTCTTGCTTGGGGTTTCTCCCATGAAGGGTGTTATGAGGTTCGGGAAGAAGGGAAAGTTAAGCCCTAGATATATCAGACCTTTTGCGATTATTGAGAGGATTGGAGAGGTGGACTACAAGCTTGCACTCCCACCTAGTCTAGCTGTAGTTCATCTAGTATTCCATGTTTCTATGCTCCGGAGGTATCACGGTGATCCGTCTCATGTGTTAGACTTCAACTCAGTCCAGTTGGAAAAGGATTTGTCTTATGTTGAGGAGCTGGTGGTTATCTTGGATCGGCAAGTCCGGAAGATGAGGTCAAAGGATATTGCTTCAGTTAAGGTTCGATGGAGGGGTCATCCAGTCGAGGAGGCGACCTGGGAGATCGAGCACGACATGCACGTTCGAGGACGAACGATTGTTTTAAGAGGGGGAGAATGTAACGACTCGATCGGTCATTTTTTGTAATTGCGCTCCGTTACCCTTTTTATTACTTCACACTTGTGTGTTTATGTCAATATGACTTACAGGGTTGTTTAGTTTAATTCCGGGAAGCTTTCGAGTTGATTTGGACCCCTGATTCTAGACATAGAGGTTTAAATTTGAAAATGTTGACCAAACTTTGACTTTTGTGAACGACCCCGGAACTATTTTTATGACTCTAATAGCTTCGTATCGTGATTTCGGACTTGAGCGTATAGCCGGAATTTATTTTGGAAGTCCGTAGGTTGATTTGTGTTGATTTGCCGAAATTTGGTAATTTTAAGTTGAAAAGTTTAACTGAAAGTTGAGTTTTAACTATTGATCTCGAAAATTAATTTTGGTACTTGGAATATGGGTGGTTTGGAAGGCTGACGTTATGGCATTTAGAACTTGTTTGCAAAATTTGGCGTCGTTTGGAGTTGATTTGATAGGATTTGGACGCTTTGTTGAAATTTAAGAAGTTCTTCAAAATCTATTTGAAATTCATATGTTTTAGAGTTCAATTCGTTGTCTTAGATGTTATTTTTGTGTTTTGATCGCGCAAGCGAGTTTGAATGATGTTTTTAGACTTGTGTCGATTTTTTGTTTGGAGACCCGAGGGCTCGGGTGAGTTTCGAACACTTAACAGAATGTTGTTGGAACTTAAGGTTGCTGGTTTTCTGCACAGGCCTCAGATCTCGCATTTGCGAGGTCTGAATTCGCATTTCCAAAGGTAGGCCAAGTCTGCTGGGTTCGCATTTGCGAAGGCCTTATAGGATGGGCTAGTTCGCAATTGCGTTGTTTCTGTCACAATTTCGAGGGCAACAGGGGTCGCAAATGCGATCCAATCTTCGCATTTGCGAAGAGTTCCCCAAGCATTTAGTGCCGCAATTGCGAGGCTTTATTCGCAATTGCGACATCTGCAACTGATCAAATAACTGGGAGACGGGATTTTGAGTTCATTCTCTCATTTTTGAACCCTAGACTCGGTAAGAGGCAATTTGGAGAGGGGATTTTCACCTACAAACCTTGGGTAAGTGATTCTAATCTATTTCTATTCATATTCCATCAACATATCTTAGATTTTAACATCAAAATCATGTGAATCAAAGTAGAAATTGTGAAACTTTGCTAAGTTTTTGAAAAATAAGAAATTGAGTTTTGATAGTCGATTTGGACTCGGATTTTGAAACTAATCACATATATGAACTCATGGGGTTGTGGGTAAACGAAATCTACCATTAGACCCGGGTTTTAACCAGGCGGGACCGAGTTGACTTTTGTTGACTTTTTGGGAAAAGTGTAAAAATCTTAACTTTATCCATTGTAATTGAATTCCCTAGTATTGTTTGATGATATTGAATCGATTTTGGTTAGATTTGAGCCATGTCAAGGTGGATTTTAAGAGGAAATTTATTTCCGAGTGCTGAATTATCCTAGATGAGGTAAATGTCTTGCCTAACTTCGTTTGGGGGAACTACCACTTAGGATTGGTATTGTTTGATTAAATTGTGCTAAGTGAAATCCGTGTACGCAAGGTAACGTGTGGGTACAGAGGTTGTACGTAGTATTTGACCAGTTTAGGCTACTTAGACTATTTCCATGCTTTACTTTAAATGCCATATTATGTTCTAAATTCTCATAGTCAAATCATCTTTAATTGTGTTAGATTATCCTTAAATGACTTAGTTGACTTGTTTAGTATTTGTTCTACATCCTACTTGCTAAATTGCGCCCATGCTTTGATTGAACTTGTCGCCTCCGTTATTGTTACATGTTATCTCTTTATTGTTAATTATCATTGTTGAATTAATTGTTCATGTTGCCCTTTAACTTGTTGACTTCCATTATTTGAGATTCATTGTTGAAGATTATTTCCTTTATTATGAGCTAGTCTTATCTAATATCGTGTTGTATATTATTTTCTCATTGTTGAGTTAATTGGTGTTGAAGTTGTGAAAGTCGTTAATACGTAGAGGCGATGTTGGTTATTGTTGAAACGTCTATCTTACTGAGCATTTTCCTCCATTATTGTTGATTGTATTCGTGTATACGTTGTGGTGGAGCCATGGGCTATTGTTGTGGATACATTGATATTGTTATTGTTGGTAAGTTGTTAAATGTGAGCACTTCTGGTGCGAGTTATTATTGTAATATGATATTTATGCGCATGCGACAGTATAAGGTTTGGGTTGATGTGCATGCGGCGGGATAAGGTGGGACTTATGTGTGTGATTTCTTGTAGGGGAACTATGTGAAGACACACAGCATCATAAGGTGGGCTAAGGTGCATGTAGCTATTTCGGGAAAATTGTTTAAACCTTTTCAAAAATGTAAGGCTCACGCAGCGGTATAAGGAAGGATTGTGATCGAAATTAAGAAATGTGAATACGAGGCGGTACCTCAATTGTTATTCTTGTTTATACGAGGTGGTACCTCAGTTTGAATTCATTATACACAAGGCGATACCTTGTTGTGTTTCTTAATGTTTGGTTCATGTTGCAAAGTGTTGTGGAAGGAATATTTCTTGTTGCTTCATTCCTTATCATTCAAGCAGTTGTGGTGTGTATATGATCATTGTAGCACTTTATTTGCTTCTTTTATGTTGTTTCTATTCTTCACTTCCGTTACTTATTCGTATTACCTTTTATGATGTCTATTTCATATCCTAGTAGGTGTCTTGACCTGGCCTCGTCACTACTATACTGAGGTTAGACTTGATACTTATTGGGTGCCATTGTGGTGTACTCATACTATGCTTCTGCACATCTTTTTGTGCAGATCCAGTTGCGTCTGCTCATGCCGCTAGATAGAGATTTCCTGCTAGCTGCTTTTACCGGAGACTTCAAGGTATGCCTGCTCCACTTCTGCATGCCTCGGTCACCTTCCCTTATCTTCATTACTGTTGTATTTCCTTTCGGACAGTGATGTAGTAGTACTCTAGTTGCATTCTATAGAGCTTATGACTCACTTCCACCAGTTTTGGTGTATGTACTTATGAGATTATATTTTCAGATGATTTTATCTATTATTCAGTCACTCTTAATAACTTGGTACTATATATTTGTGCAATTTTTGTTAATTGTTATGCTTACCTAGTTGTAGAGATTAGGTGCCATTACGACATCTTTCGGAGGGAATTTGGGGTCGTGACAATGTGTGTTTATTTTCCTTATCTATATATGTGCTTTCTCATTATTTAAAAAAATATGTGTGTTTGTTTTTCTTTTCCTTATCTATATATGTGTTTTCTCATTATTTAATAAAATTTGGCTTTTCCCTATGACAGAATTCGTGGACTGTTTTCTTGAGGGATTAAAGTCGGAAAAAAATTAAGAAAAAAAATGTAGTAAACAAAAATCCAAAAACATGTCTTTTATTTCTATTTTAGTTTCTTAGATAGTGAAATAATCCCCCCATGATTTTTCGTTGTGCCGCGGTACTTTTCGAAGAGTTTTACTTGAACCGGGTGTAGTTAGCTTTTTATTTCTGTAGGAATAAAGAATCTTGAGTCATAGTGATAATTTGAAGCAATTTTCCTTGAATGCGTATGCCTTGAGAGTGGTGAGTGCCTTATTTGTGACGCCTAGACTCAGTTCTGACTTGTGTATAAGTACCTTATTTTGTTTGATCTTGACCTTGCTTAACTGCTTTGACTAGAGAGTCGGGATAAATCCGATCCTGAGTGTCGTATGTGCCAATGTGTGTGTAACGACCCGGCCAGTCAATTTGAGTATTTTATCCCCGATCCCCTATTTATTTCCTACTCTATGTTGTATTATGGTTATGTGACTTTCCAGGGGTGCTTGGTTTTGGTTAGGGTGAGTTTTGGAGTGAATTGGGACACATAGTCCCTATGTAGGAGCTTTAAGTTGAAAGAGTTAACCGCAGTTTGACCTTTTTGTAGACGACTTCGAAATTAAGTTTCGACGGTTCCAATAGCTCCGTATGGTGATTTTGGTCTTAGGAGCGTGTCCGGGATGTTGCTTTGGAGGTCCGTAGGTCATTTCGGTCTGAGTTTTGGAAAGTTAGAAAGGTTTGGAAGATTGGAAAGTTTGACAGGGTGTTGACTTTTTAATATAGGGGTCGGATCCCAATTCTGGAAGCTGGATTAGGTCTGTCATGTCATTTATGACTTGTGTGCGGAATTTGAAGTCAGTCGGAGTTGTTTTGGTGAGAATCGGCATTAGTTTTGGAATTCGGAAGTTCATAGTTTCCATATGCTTGGATTGGGTTGTGATTCGTAGAATTGATGTTGTTTGATGTTATTTTTGGCCTCGAGTAGGTCTGTTATGTGCTTTGGAACTTGGTTGTATACTCGGACGGGGTCTCGGGGGCCCCGGGTGTGATTTGGATCGAATCCGGGACAAGTTTGGACTTGTGATACTGCTGAAGCACTGCTGCTTCTCGTCTAATCGCACATGCATTTTGGGCCACAAGTGTGGCGCCGCAGGAGTGGACCTCGAGCCAAAGATGCAAGTTTCGTCATGCCTAGCTGAGACCGCAAGAGCGGAAGGGGAATCGCAGGAGCGGAGTTGAGTGAGCAAGAGAAGGACCACATGTGCTATCCAAACTCCATAGATGCGGACTCGCAGAAGTGAGCCATTAGTCGCAGAAGCGTTAACGCAGGTGCGGTTTGTGTCCGCAGGTGCGCATTCTCAGAATTTTAGTCATGGCCAAACCTGCGATGGAATTTCCGCAGGTGCGGAGCCGCAGATGCGGTTGTGGGTTTGCAGATGCGAATTCCCTGGGCAGAAAAAGACCTAAGTCGAAGATTTGACATCATAATCCATTTTTGGACCTAGAGAGCTTGGTTTGTGGCGAATTTTCTGGAGATGTTCAGGAAAAACATTGGGGATAAGAAATTCTATCTCGATTTTGGTTAAATTACACGAATCTATTGTTCTTTTCATCATTTAATTAGTGTTTTGGAGATGGAAATTTGGGAAAAATTTGTGAAACTTTTTAGGCAAAAATTTGGGGATTTGAAAAGGAGGTCGAATTTGAGTAATTCTTGGATGGTTGGACTCGTTATCAAATGGGTGTTCGAATTTTGTAATTTTGGTCGGGTTTCGAGATGCGGTCGGGATTGAATTTTTGTGTTGACTTTTTAATTCTTTGCAAAGATCATAATTTTATTGTTCGAAATAGTCCTATAGTTTATATTTATAGTATGAAGTTGTTTTGGCTAGATTTGAGCCGTTCGGAGTTGGATAATCGAGGAAAATGCCTACTAGTGGATTGAGTTAGCGTGTTTCGAGGTAAGTGTCTTTCCTATCTTCGTGTGGGGGAATTACCCCTTAGGTTTGGTATCGTGCTGTGATAATTGTGATGTGTGGAAGTCGTGTGCGCAAGGTGACGAGTGTGTACACGGGCTAAATGTGGAAATTTACCGTTTTTAGCTATGTAGATTCCTTTCATGCCTTAATTGAGTTATCTTAACATGTTATCTTCATCATCATTAGTCTATTTCACATGCTCTATTTGTCTTAGTTGTTATTTGTTAATTGCACTACATGTTTAGTTGAAGTTCTTGTTTCCCTTACTCCATATTCATTATTTAACTGTTGAATTCTTACGTGAATTTGTTGTTCTTGGAGTATCTTGTTGTTGAAATTGGTATTGAGTTATAAAGGTCGTGATTCACATTGAGGCAAAGTATTAAGCTGTGAAATACTACTCTGTTGAGTTATTCACTTCCGGTTATTATTGTTGAGACTTTTGTGTACATTATGGTTGAGCCATGGGCTCTTTATTATGAAAAACACTATTATTGTTGGTTTTTTTGGCAAGTTGTGATATTGAGCACTTGATGTGTGATTTGTGATACGTTGTGATATTGATACGCATGCGGTGGTATAAGGTTTGGGGTTGAAACGCATGCAGTGAGATAAGGTGGGCTTGATATGCGTGTCTAGTAAGGGAACTACTAGAAGCCATGCGGTGTGATATGGTGGGCTAAAACGCGAGATGCTATTTCGGGAAAATTATTTTGAAAACTAAATTCAAGGCTCCACGGTGATATAAGGAAAGAATGTGAATTGATTTATGATTTGAGACTTCGAGGCGGTACCTCGGTAGTGACTCTTGCTGATACTTTCTATTTCTTCACTTGTGTTTCTGTTGTTGTTCCGTATCATAGTATCCCTTGTTTTCTTCTGTGAAGTACTAATTGCCTTAGTTCGGTGTAGCTATTCTCGGTGTACTTCTTTAACTGTCTCATTGCTATTGCTGTCATTGTTTTACTGTTATACACTTGTTCAGTTTCTTATTTATTCCAGTAAAGCCTTAACCCGACCTCGTCACTACTCTACCGAGGTTAGGCTTGGCAGTTACTGGGTACCGTCGTGGTGTACTCATGCTATGCCTCTGCACATCTTTTTGTGCAGATCCAGGTACCTCTTACCAGCCTAGGTATTAGCGAGAGCTCAGCTGCGGAGACTTCAAGGTATACCTGCCGGCGTCCACAGGCCTCAGAGTCCCCCTATACCTAGATCACTTTATTTCCTTATCCTTTATTAGACACTGATGTATAGGGATATTCAGTATCACTTCATAGAGCTTGTAACTTGTATTCGCCGGGTTTTGGGAGTTGTATATGCTGAGTTGCTAAATTATTTTATATAGTAGCTGAGTTTTGAGACTTTAATTATTACTTCAGTTATTTTTGCATGAATGCTAGGCTTAACTAGTCATAGAGACTAGGTGCCATCACGACATCCTACGGAGGGAAATTGCGGTCATGACATTTCCTATTTGTTCTTGAAGTTTATTGTGTGTGGAACTACTCTCTATTGTTTGTGTTAGGGCAGATGATTTGCAAAGGAAAGGTAATGTCTTTGCCTCTGTGTTAGAGTAAGTGAGGGGGTCTTTGAAAAGTTCTTGGTGTTTTTGAGTCGAGTCTTGAGGCTATGACAGGATGCTTTGTCTGTTTTAAATATTCTTGGCATAATATGCTAGGGAAGTTGTTTGATGAAAATGTCGTCCCTATGTGAAGTTTAGTTTTATTGCTCAAGGATGAGAAATAATTAAAGTGTGGGGTGTTGATCGTAGTCTAGGAACCCGTATTTTGGCTGTATTTTACACTCTAATTACTACACCTTGAATGCATTTAACCCTAATTGTTAGTACTTTGTACTTATTACGTTTGTTATACGGCGTAGGATGTGATTTCAAGATGAGAAGCAAGTTTAGAGCTAAAATGGATGATTTGGAACTTTGACGTCAGAGTGGAAACCCAAAGAATTATATCGAGATCGAGTTCGGGGGTCGAGGACTGAGTATGCATATGTAAAATGAGAAAATTACCAAGGAAATAAAACAAGAATGCCACGCCATAATTTGGCATTCAAATGTTTAGCAGAAAAGAGCCACATTTAATTGGCATGTCTGGCTACACGGGGGACAAAGGTTTTAGGCCAATTTTGTGCAAATTGAAAGTCTCTGGAAAAGGCCACGAACGCAATGCACCGCGCGTCGCCCAGTTCGGCGCGCCTGTGCAATTGTTGCCCAGTTAATTTTATTTCAGCTCAGAGAGGGTATAATAGTCCAGGTCCACCCATACTTGGTATAAATAGACTGTAAACACAATTTCTAAAGGGGGATTCGACCTAGGAGAGTTTTGGAGAGCTACCACGGCTTGAACACACAAGATTTCATCAATTCTCTTGCAAACAATCAGTGCAAAACGAGGGTTTGTATTGTAAAGTTGTCTTTGATATTTTCTATGTTCTTATTTGTGATGACTTTCTCCATATATATGGAGTAGTTCTTCCCTAGGGCTTTGACAGATATGGTATTTTGAGTGTTGTTTGTAATCTAACTCTTGTTTAATTGCACGAATTCATTTACAGTGCTTGAATTGATTGCGAATTTGTTCACCAATTTATTTAATCGAAAGAGAAATATTTTGGTGATTAGTTTTGCATTGTTTGGTTTGGTTTAATTTAGTGATTTTTCTAAGTAATCGAGAGAGCTTCTTGAATTATTGATTAAACCAAGTTGGAGGATATTTGAGAGACGTTTTCCTAAAGACTAGCCCACATATCTTCACAGTGCTTCATATTAGTTTATTTTAAAGAGGTCAGATTTAATCGACAGAGGAATCTTGACCTTACGTTTAAACTAATCATCGAGTGATTTCGTGAGAATCATTAGAACATTCAAAGTGAATTTAAATAGAGTTAATCCCGAATAACTATCTTGCACCTATCCTGTCGCGACCCTTATTTCTCATATAGTTTACAACCCATTTTAGTTCAACTCTCATTCTCTGTGGTCTAGTCTAATTAGTCATAATATTAATTTAGTAGTTATTGTAGTTAGTACCTCAAATCAAATGTTGATCATCCTGAATAACGTTAAACCATATATTATTTGAACATTGTTTAAAACCAATCCCTATGGAGACGATAATTTTACTATACTATCTTTGGCTAACGAGCATTAATTTTCGTGTTGTGTTTTGCGCTCGTCACCACATTATTTATTTGGAAAATGACCGAAACTATTATGTTATCCGCTTTAGTAAAATTTCATTTTGACTTAGTGAGATTGTCATTTATCCCAACTCTTCTCTTGCATTTAGGTATATTTTTCTTGAAGGTTTTAATATTAGCATCGGATATGTAACCATGTCTATTTTCATACATGTAGTTTGACATTATTGTCTGCTCAAGTTGTAAATGCAATAACGGATTTGCAGCATCATGAATGTCACGACCCGAAACCCACTATAGGTCGTGATGGCGCCCAACGTCGTCGTTAGGCAAACCAACAGGAACCATCTAATTAATTATCTATGTTTAAGTATTTAAATTAGGAATTTTATTATATAAATAGAATAAAATGTGGCACTCATAGGAACCTGTGCTTTTGTTTACCAATTTCCGAATGTAAATAAACTGCAAAGCGAAATGATAAAAATAACGTGAACTACAATAATGATCATCCATTAGGAACCCCCAAAACCCGGTGTCATAAGTGCATGAGCATCTACTAGGAAGTACAATAACAATACAACATCTATCTGGAATACAAGATAGACAGGATAAAGTAAATAAATATAATGAAAACTCTGTGTGCTGCGAATTGTTGCATGGAAATACATCTCACCATAAAGTCCCCTCAACAGCTGCACTCCCGCGCCCAAATGACCACCAAATCAACCTGTCAAATCCTGCACATTTAGTTCAGAAGTGCAGCATGAGTATGTAAATCAACGCGTACCTAGTAAGTATCTAGCCTAAACCCAAAGAGGTAGTGATGAGAGGTCGACATTGACACTTACTAGTGGTCCAGTAAAACAAATATAATAAAATGGACATGTATGAAACATGGTAAGTAAACAATGAGTGCTGATATAGGCAAATAATATGGTCTACAGCTGAACGGGGAACTCAAAGTCCTCAATTATCGGATACCTCCTCAAAGGGAATACCTAATGGTTAAGACCAAATCAAAGGTCACATATCAAGTCAGGAAACTCATGAGTACGCGGACTTCTTATCAAGTATACGCACGATTCTGCCGAGGCGAATGACCCGATCCCATAAGAGTGTTTCATAAAAATGTCGAGGCGAACGGCCTGATCCCATAAGAGTGTCTTACAATATCCTGCCGAGGCGAATAGCCTCATCCCATAAGAGTGTGTTACAATATCTTGCCGAGGCGATGACCCGATCCTATAGGAGTGTGTTACAATATCCTGCCGAGGCGAACGACCCGATCCCATTAGAATAAGAAGCTTTAATGGGTCCTTGACCCAACACACGAATATACATGTGAGTTATGAAACTTAAGGGAGCTCTTCGATGAATACGCACAACACGGAAGAAATTCGTAAGGGAAGCACAATTTCTACGGCTAATCAAGTAGTACAAGGCGTGAGTCTAAAGTCTACCCGGACATGATCAGAAATTCTAGCATACGCATGGACACTCATCACCTCATATGTGCGTAGCTCCTGCAACCTGTAGCACATAATAGATATAACATCTACGGGGTAGATTCCCCCTCACAAAGTTAGACAGGAGACTTACCTCGCTCCGAAGTTCCATAATCGGCTCCAATGACTCTCTAACACCTCAAACCGGTGCCCAACTATACGAAACTAGTCAACCAATGTGCAAACAAATAAAAATATACTCTAATACTCATAATTAATCAATTTATAACAATTCCCAACTTCGATTGAAAAGTCAAGAAAGTCAACCCTTGGGCCCACGTTCCCGGATTCCGAAACTTTTTATAAATAAATGTTACCCATAACCTCACGAGTTCACACATGCATTTTGTTTCAAAATACGAGTTCAAATTGACTCTCAACACTCAAATCCTTATTTCTCAAAACATAGCCAAAGTTTCTCAAAATTTCACTTTGTTTCTCAAAATTTTGATGTTAAATCTCATGTATAATCATGTAAAATAATTGAAAATTGAACAAAATTACTTACCCAAAGATTGTAGATGAAAATCTATCTTCAAAATCGCCTCCTACCAAGCCTAGGGTTCAAAAAATGAGAGAATGTCTCCAAAATCCCGTCTCCCAACCCTTTTACTAGGTGCAGATGTTGCATTTGCGACACATGATTCACATTTGCGAACCCTCGCAATTGCGGATAAGTGTTCGCAATTGTGAACCAAGGCAAAAATCTAAAGGCTTCACAAATGCGAAAAAAGGCAGAAATCTACTATCTTAGCAATTGCGAAAGAAATTTCGCAATTGCGATATCTGAGCACCAACAACACCATCAATCTTTCTCGACATGGAAATGGGCATAACTCTCTCATACAACATCGGAATTCAATGATTCTTGTTGGTATGACTCCGTAAATACGATACAGATATAATGGTTCTATCAAATAACAAATCAAAGGTCGTTTGATCAATATAGTATCCTTTGTATCCATGAGAACGACGCTGAAACATCAAATAAGAGCGCGACACAACCCAAACACATCCGAGGCCCCCTAGACCCTGTCCAATCACACAAACCAGTTTAAAAATATAACATGAACTCGCTCGCGTGATCAAAATACCAAAATAACCTCTAAAATCACGAATCGGATGCCAAAATGCACGCAAATTGCAATGAACTTCAAGAATTTCTAGAATTGCAAAGAAGCGTCCGAACCACATCAAATCAACTCCAAATGGAACCAAATTTTGTAGACATGGTCCAGATGACGAAACATACCTATTCCATGTCCCGAAATCAAAATCTTAGCACGATAGCCTTAAACTCAACCCATGGTCAAACTTAGAAAAATCTCCAAACCTTTAAATGTTAACTTTCCCCAATAAGCGTTGAAATGCTCCCTGACCATCCGTACTTAACCCGAACATATGCCCAAGTCCAAAATCATTACACGAACCTATTGAAACCATCAAATCCGGATTCTGATGTCGTTTACTCAAAATTCAAACCTTGGTCAACTCTTTCCACTAAACTTCCGAATTGAGAATTTTTCTTCCAAATCAACTCTAAGCTTCCCGAAATTCAAATCCAGTTATGCGTACAAGTCATAATGCATGAAGTGAAGCTACTCAAGGTCTCAAACTGTGGAACAACGTGTTAGAGCTCAAAATGACTGATCGGGTCATTACAATGAATATCTGGTAAGACAACCGGAACAATAGCGGCGGGGACCAGATCAAAATTGGCAGCATCATAAAAAATTTCCGTAGAAGTATTACTTGCCATAATTTCTTATATTGTAGGGAAATAATACGGGAAAAGTAATAAAAATAGTGCAATAATATTATTTGTCAGCAAATTGGCTTGAGTCGTGTTGGGCACTGTCTTAAGAAACTATTTCAGTAATGTGAAATATTCAAGATTCTTAGTTGGTGGGATAAGAGGATTAGCAGAATTTACTCATTTTTTTGATCGACGAGTAATTGATGGGATGACTAACGGGGTTGGGCTTATTTGTTTCATTGTAGGAGAAGGTATCAAATATATAGGGGGCGGACGCATCTCTTCTTATCTTTTCTTGTATTTAGCTTATGTTTCAGTCTTTTTATTAATTTATTACTCAGGATTAAACAAGAATACCACTATTTATTTACATGATATAGGAATCAGCAAAATTAAATAATAAATCCAGCAGGTTTAAAATTGGAGAGAAGAATTAATAATAATAGGTAATGATTGTTGGAAGAAAGTAATGATTAGCTAACTATAAAGAAGGAAGAAGCAAGATGAATTCTCGGTTAAGAATTGAGTGAGTATGGTGGCTAATCCACAACCTATTTATAGGCAATTAGGGAGGTTGCGTGTATGACAAGTATGAAGAGTCTTTTAACACTTGTCCCGATATAATAGTCCACTTGGCTTTAAAATTAACAAGTGTACCTAGTCTTCCATGCATGAAGACATATGGTAGATTTGCACAACCACTTGTCAAAGCCCTTCAACACTTGGCTTTAAGTCTCCATGCAAGAAGCCACTAGGAAATAGATAGGATACTTTTAAAATAAAAAGACACATGGCTATTTAAAATTTTGAAAATAATCCCACAATGTCTATATTATTACAAAACTTAGCTCAATGTAATAATATAGAATAGACAACAATGTAGAGAGAAAGAGAGGAGATAATGTTATTTCTTCTATGTATTCAAGCGTTTCAAGTGTGTACAATGTGATGCCAAAACCCTCTATTTATAGGATTGCATAGAGGTATACAAAAGAATGCCATAAACAAGACATTAAACATTTGAGATCATCGAGTAAGATCATGGGGAGGTCATGGAGGTATGGGAGTTACAACTATAACTCCATATAAGTATTGGAGTAGTGGGAGTTATGAAGATAATGGAGAAGAGTAGTGGGTATTACTCCTTTTAGGAGTTATGGACATCCACCATTAGATAATTATTTATAACACTCCCCCTTGGATGTCCATAGATAATGTGCCTCATTAAAACCTTACTAAGAAAAAACCCTGTGGGAAAAAAAACCTTAGTAAAGGAAAAAGAGTACACATATCTTGTAATACGCATTGTTTGCAGCCTCGTTAAAACCCTTGCTAGAAAAACCCGGTGGGATAAAACCTCAGCTAAGAAAAAAGAGTGCAGTGCGTATCTTACTCCCCCTGATGAAAACATCACTTTACTTTTCGGAAATGACGCATTCCGATCCCATATACCAGCTTTTCAAATGCTGGGGTTGGTACTGACTCATTGAACAGATCCACCAAATTATCAATCAAATAAATTTGTTGAACGTCTATATCACCAATCTGTCGATCATGTCTGAAAAGAACTTTGGTGAAATGTGCTTTATTTTGTCTCCTTCGATATATCCTTCTTTCAATTGAGATAAACAAATATCATCGCCTTCACTATATTTGTCTATGTATTTTTGTCATTCCGGACAGACATTCTATGTTAGTTGAGACTTTGTACTTTTGTTCGATACTCGTAACTATATTGTAACACCTAGTTTTGGGAGAGTTTGTGAGACAATTGTGGTCATGTCTAGCCCTATATGAGATTCATGTACTTTTGATGTTGAGTTATGACTTATTTTGCCTTGCTATTTATGTCATGAATCAGTTAACTGCTTAAAATTGAATTCTTTTATAGTTGTTGAGTGTTAGCTCGCCTAGAAAATGTGTTAAGCACCACCATGGCATTTAGTGGGATTTAGGGTCATGATAAGTTGGTATAAGAGGTTTTAAGGGTCTCATAACTCACGAACAGTTCTAGTAGAGTGTNCCATCATCACACAATAAAGACATAACTTATCGATCATTATTTTCAGGTACCTAAGTCTCTTCCATGAGGTCTTATAGATTGTTATGTCGTGGTGCTCTTCTAGAGCACTTGCCTCTTTATAATGACTATCTTGATCATTTGCTCCACTCCTTCTTCAAGGAGTTTTATCATTGGAACCAACGTGTCATGGACTCTGTCCATCTTAGACTTTATTTTAGTTGGAGCATTAGCAACTGAAATATGATATTTAGCTTTCGATCAGCAGATGCCCCTGGCAATATTTTGCAACTGAATTACCATTTGAACTTCAAGTTCACATTTTCTTGTACGAGGATCTAGATGTACTCATAATAATTCATTCCATGTATTACTTTTTTTTCAGCTGCTCATTTTCTCCCCCTAATGTTGGGATCACCAACACATATCCCCAACCTTCATTGAGACCAATCTTTGTGCATTGTGGTGGCACAATTAAATCATATAGTACATCCATATTTTTTGATGAAAATATTTGGTTCCTGACCCTGAACCAATTGTGATGGGGAGAATTTATCATAACTTGTTGGCTAGATGTGTACAAGTGCTGTTGTATATTAAATAATATACTTAATACAAAATTTCTATTTGCAGTTTTGTTCTCATAACCAATGGTTTAGCTATAATTGGAGGCATACAATTTCTGCTAAACCAACTTGGATTTAAACAGCATTATCAAGATAAATTATCATAATATATATTCTGGAACTGTGCTCTAATAATTTGAGCAAACAACCTTACATAAGCCAAATTGCAAGTTGATAACCAACGCACATGTGACCATACAATAGATACATCTATTAAAATCATATAATAGTAAACGATCCACATGGCAGGTGACTGGGCCCATATATATATCACCTTCTATTCGTTCCAGAAATCAAGGGATTCAGTCTCAACCTTAACTGGTATATCATGAGAATAAGCAGCACAAGAGAATTCTTGAAGAATCTTCTATTTTTTCAATATATGCCAATGTGAATTCTCAATTAATTTTCGCATCAATAAACCGGGATGGCCAACCGGTCATGCCAACTGATATTATTTCATTAAACATTTAATTTATTATGGCATGTGATTTCATATCATGCTTATACATCTGTAGTACAAATAGAAGAAAAATCGGGTAACCTTTCATATTTACCCGGTAAGAATATAGTAATATGAAGATAATCGATCTTCCTTTCATTTATAGTCTCAATATGCCAACCACTTTGGCTAATACATTTGAAACTCAAAAAGTTCCTTTTGAGACTTACTACCACCAATGCCATGAATAATTTTATTTATTCGGGTAGTAACAAATTCGCTCTTCTGGAGCTCTCAATAATATTGCACTACAAGATCTTTTATAACACCATCCAAGTGGTGAATTTTTCCTCCACGGAAAAATTATCTTATCATTGTCACAATCAAAAACATTATAGACAAGACTCATTTCTTGCTTTACTTTTGCCTTAAATAACTTTTTATAAGGCATGGTAAAATATTTTTGGCGTACCACGTGTACGCGACCAATGACATATTCATGTAACCATATAGTAATGTTCATGTTCTTTCTTTCTTTCAAACCTCCCGTAGAGGTGAATTGTAGTATTTATTCAACCATGCATAAATACATTCTTGTGCATAATTTGTATCACATATATATTTTCACACTCACTTCAGGGATGAGTCTGCATTTACAATGCTTATCACATGTCGCATTCTTTCAAAAAATGGACTATAATCGTCTGAACGTGCCTTATATTTACACACCAAATTGATACACATTTACTTCACCTTTGAAGGATTATTTTGAGAACCCTTATTGTTCTCCTTTTTATAATTATCATAATGATGACTATTATTATTTTGGTCTTTGGCACGCCCATGTTCATTAGTCAACCACTTATCTTCATTTAGATTTATTATGCATCGTTATCACATTCACTTCAAGAATGGAGCAAATCAAGTGGGACAAGCTTCATGCTTTTTCATGAAAAATACATTATTTTTCATTAGTCATCATTATATCATCAATATGGTGCATTGGTACTCAAACCCACTGTCTTACCCATATAAAAGCCTGTTAGTTTATAATGAATTGGGACTCATACCCAACTCTTATCATCATGGTGCATCAGGCCTTAAGCCCGATGTCTTACCCTCATGACACGATGGGACTGGAACCACCGTCTTACCCTCAAACAATGGCATAATAAGCCAAAGTACACTGAAACTCACCCTCGAGCCATAATTATTTTTTTCTTTTTGTGAAAATCAGATTTTCTAATTTTAATGTCCGCATCACTATATATTTTCCATCAATTTTCACAAAGTGACTACCTACAGACACGTACAATATAGGCAAATCAAAAGATTGGAATGGTTTTTCTTGATTCAACCAACTTATTTTCTTGCACAAATAATATTGTATTTTGTGTAATATAAACGATACCAAATATTAAAATGAGAATTATAGGAAGAATGAAAAAATACACTCCCTGGACAATTGAAGCAAATTTATTAAACACATGGTTGTATCGCAACAAATTAAATCCAGTTTCGAATCTGCCAATTCAAACATGCATCTCAATTCTATCTTCTTTAATAGAAATTACAGTTGGATTTTTATAACTTCACGTTTTCATTTTTGTGGAATGATATATGAAGACCATGCAACAATTTCGTTGCAGCGCATCAACTCGTGAAATTAAGCTGAAGAAGACCGAAACTCTTTACTTGGAGATGATAGAAATTTGGCTAAAGTTTTCGTGCTGATAACGTGTTACAAAACTTA
Source organism: Nicotiana attenuata (assembly GCF_001879085.1). Classification (NCBI taxonomy): domain Eukaryota; kingdom Viridiplantae; phylum Streptophyta; class Magnoliopsida; order Solanales; family Solanaceae; genus Nicotiana; species Nicotiana attenuata. Next base: position 162,012 of record NW_017670336.1, on the reverse strand, counting down.
GCTCAAAGTAATAATATAGAATAGACAACAATGTAGAGAGAAAGAGAGGAGATAATCTTATTTCTTCTATGTATTCAAGTGTTTCAAGTGTGTACAATGTGATGCCAAAACCCTCTATTTATAGGATTACATAGATTACATAGAGGTATACAAAAGAATGCCATAAACAAGACATTAAACATTTGAGATCATGGGGAGGTTATGGAGGTATGGGAGTTATAACTATAACTCCATATAAGTATTGGAGTAGTGGGAGTTATGAAGATAATGGAGAAGAGTAGTGGGTATTACTCCTTTTAGGAATTATGAACATCCACCATTAGATAATTATTTATAACATATATAATGTTTATTTTTTATAGAATATTTTTTCCCCTTATCTGCAGAGAGATAAATCTGACGACGATTATTAACTTTTGCTGCCCAGCCCAGGAGTTTGAGTTTTATGGAAGGGTTGTTTGGTTACCCGTACTAAAGAAATAGTCGTAGGAATGACGTCTCTAATAATAGGGAATTATTTTTTGTGCTGTACGATTAATATATACACATTTTATGCGATAGCTTTTGCATTATTTTGTACTGAATTTGGCACGTAATAAAGCCGCACATGTTATCAGAAGTATCATTTGTATTGATTTTCAATTAGTAGTTGACTTGTAACTTGTTAATTATCTCACGTTTGCTTATATTGCTTGTAAACTTTATTTTCAAATTATAAGTCCAAAAGAGCACCTCATTTTAAATTTTTTCTAAACAGTGTTCTATATCATAAAATGGTTATTGAGTCGCGAGTGTACAAAGTCCCACATTTATAGTTTAAAGATTGGGAACAAACATATGGTTAGGTGTAAAGATCTCTTAATGGTGTGAGGCATTTTGAGGAAAAATGTGCGGGCTTGGGCCAAAGTAGACAATATCACACAATATTAAGAGTATCCTTTGGCTGATTTAGCCCAACAACTAGTATCAGAGCCCAAATTTGGCAGAACGAATAAAGCGATAACAGAGTGCTGGCATCGTGAGGAGCTCACAAATTAACAGTGTATCGTGGTAATGAGCCTTGTGAAACTTATTTCGAGGAGGAGACCTGTGTATTGTGATAGTGAGTCACGTGAAACTTAATTCAAGGGAGAGATTGTTGGGCATGCAAACGTTCGAAGGAGAAACCCGTGGAGCGTAATAGTGGGCCACGTGGAACTTAAGGAGCTTTTAATGGTATGAGACATTTTTCCAGAAAAATCATGCGGACTTAGTTTAAAACAAACAATATCACATTATATTAAGAGCATCTTTGAACTTGTCTAGCCCATATATTATAGTAGTAAATGTTTTAATAACATATGACAATAAACCACGAAGGTTACATTTGCTAAGAGCAATTTTGAATCATCTTTATCCAATAAAAAAATTGCACGATCCAAAATTTGAAGGATTCATGACTGGCATCCGTCTTTTACGCCGCCAAGCGACTGAAAGCTAATATGTCTAACTCATTCGAATTCAATAAAATATAACAAGATATCCATGTTGATACCCAATTTTGTCCTCATTGTTTTTAATATATATATATATATATATATATATACTTTCAAAATAGCATTTTTGACAACATTATTTAGTTTACAAATCTATACAAGTATAATTTTTTAGAGCTCTTAAATTAGTTTTCTTGCATTTAAAGTAAAAATATTTAGTAATTATCCCTTCAAATTATTTTGTGATGACTTAGCTACCTAAAATTATTATTTGCACCTACAACAAGTGTTTTAAATAGTTTTTTTCTTTATTTCATATAATTACATTAGCATTTAAAGCTATTTATCTAATTTTACAATAATAGCCTATATTCATATATAATTACTTTTTATCTATACTATTGGTGTCAAAATAGCCTTCTATATTTTTGTAATGCTAAATTATTATTGTTAATCATTTTAGTGCATAAATAATATTTTCATTTATTTATTAAACATTTTTTATAAATTGGTTTGATAAATTTTGGATATTTAAATAACAGCCCAATTTTTTAACCAATTTTCGGACCAGAATTTGCCCAATTACCCCAAGCCCACTCCAAATGACCCAATTCCCTAGCCCAGTCCGGTAAAAAAAATGACCCAGCCTGATAAAATTCCAGCCGTTGATCAAAATTGATCAATGGCCCACAACGTTTTCCCCAATTCTCCTTATATCTCCCACCTAAACCCTAGATACTATTGTCTCTGCCCAGCCGCCCTCAAATGCTCCTCCCCACCAAAGAAAAACCTAATCGCCGCCTTCTCTTAATCCCTTTCCTAATCCCACTGATAATAGGATTCGACTACTATTCTCTTGCTATATTTGAAACCTTTTGGTACTAGTTGTCCGTTTGTGATGTTACCTAGGTGTTTGCCTAAACATGGCAAGCGATACCTTCTAAAATCGAACCAAAGTGGGTCGAATCTTTGATTTTGAGCATTATTTCATCTACATACGTTCAATACCATATTATGTGAGTCCGATTTCATTTAGATCTCTGTTGATTTACACTTTCCCTAAAAAAACTAGGGTTCACCCGGTTTCTCTCCTAAATTGATTTTGAAATGATATTGCATGCTTTCTTTCCTTATTCGCTGTTCGATTTACTTCGTTTCCTTGTGTGTTCGTTCAATTTTTTACTGCTATATAAACCCTTCCCCATTCCCTTTTAAAACAGGACTTGAATCGATATAATCTCACTAAAACTTGAGGCTTTACTCTGTTATTTCCCTCATTATATTGTTCTTTGTTTTTGTGGTGGCCGGCTAAAAGCCAAGGCCATTGAGAATCTACTATTCTAACTTTTCTGGGTGCAAGCATTGTCCGGGGTTCTTTGAAGCTCTTGGGAACTTTGACGCATCGAGGTTTCTAGGTTCTTGTGGATCTTTTATTCTTTATTGTTGTCCGTTAAATTAGTAAGCTACTTGATTTTGTGATGTCATCTCTATATGACTTTGATTTGCATGTCTTCTCACCATCTGAAATCCATGGCTTAATATGTTTTATGGATTACTTTTGTACACGATTATGTTAATTCTACCCTGTTCTAAGTCTTTTTAGCATCTAACGTCCTCCTAATGATGCTTGCCTAAGTCTAACTTGGATAATCTGATCCTCTTAAGTTTGTTTAACCAATGTATTGGTGTCTGGATATTCCTTAAAACATGCTTACTTGTTTTGTCCTTAATCTCTATAGTGAATGCTTCATAGAACTTCCTGTGTTAATTGTAATATAATCCCCTGCTATTGTGGCATTCAATATGATCCCCATACCCAATTAGTGATTGATTGAGATCTTAACAGTTACCTCAACATGTTTTCCATGCCCTGTTTGAACCATTTTGTTTTTATGGCATAAATTAGATCTTCTTTAGTTAATTAGTCTATTGTGTCAATCCTAGAATACCTACATGTGCTTTCTATCTCACACTGCTCTGAATCTCTGCAATGTTTGTCTTGCATGTACAATGTGTTTCAATTTGCACTAAAACCATTTTTCTATCGACATGATCTCGCTTCTATGCTAATATGTTTCCTCAGTATGTCTTTGGTTCATTTGATACCCTGTTCTTCCATTGCTTATTACAATGTGTGTCCCCCATCATGTCTAAATACTGATTAGCATGACCCTAGGATACATACTTAGCTTAATTTGGACCTTTTAGGTCTCGACTGGTTTAGTGTCATGCATGATAATCTATGTATATACTGCAAACTTGTTGCTTCCCCAAATTCTTTCAAAATTAGGTTGTCCATGTGGTACTTTGCTGTGTGTGGAAATCCTGCTAAACCTATTGGACTACTTGATTAGTTGCTCTGTATGCTCAACTTGTCTATGTCTACTTTAGGTTACAAGTGTACCCCCAGTTCTGTCCCTTAGCCATTGTCCATTCTCCCTCATTTGCTACTCATGCAATTCTGAACTCCTTATTCTTAGCCGGCTGAAAGCCATGGCTACCAAGGTTTTTACTACTGACCTCCCTAGTGTGAGCAGTTGCTCAGGGTCCATTTGAGGCCCTTGTGAACTCTGACACACTAGGATTTGGGTCCCTAATCACTCCCCCTAATGCTGGAACCCAAATTATCCCAGTTCTTTCTTCTTATTGTCCCATTAACAGTAAGCTGGTTGGTTTAAGTAATTCAATGCTTGGTAATATGATTGTGTGATTTGGGCTTCGAGTTCTTCTATGGATTCTGGGTTGTGTTGATGAACATGGCTCTTTGTTGAAAGTCTGGGTATGCTGCATCAGAAGTGATAAAGGCCCAGACGGTGCTAGTATTTATTTGGGCCTGTTGGGGGCTTACTGTCATTATTTGTACCACGTTTGTAACTACTTTATTATTGGGCCTATAATAACCTTTGTAATAAACAATTAGGGTATTAGTAAAATGGGAAAGGGTTAGATTCTTATTGTTTGTATAAAAGGGGTAGACAACATGCCTATAGGACTTGTTGATTTGCTTGCTATATGTGTCATTCAATTTATATGTGCACTGTAGCAACCATATCATTAGGGTAAGCACACACACACCGTATACGGTAAAAATTAGAAGGCACGATTTTATGGCCACCGTAGCGCTTCGCTAAGCGTGTCTTCGAAGGCTCGAGGCATGGCTCGAGGTTCGACCCCGAAGGTTCCTAACGTTTGATCTCGAGACAGTATAAATCGATGATTATCATGAGAAAGCGGGAAGTTCCTAAGACACGTGATCAGAACTGACAACACGTGCATGAGAAACGTTAGTCTATACCAGACTAGTAAATAGCTGTGCCAGCTATATTTCTTTGTAATAATTACTCATATACCATGTTGAGATTTCCCTTCTTATATAAAGGGGGTCCTTGTCATTTTGTAAGGGACATGTACAATACGATATACAACATTACTCACAACATTCAATACAAGAACATTCTCTGCTCTCTAACTTAAACACATTCTCTTGGTTCCACTACTTACATATCTTGTGTTCTATTAATTGTTCTTCATTTATTGTTCATTATTGGTATAAAGAGCCTTCATCAGAGCTCCCAAAGCTGTTAATCCTTCATCGACTGCCCATAGCTTGGCATCGAGTTCGACCTCGAGGCCCCGTATAACCAGGCTCGAGGCCCAGATTCTCAGCCGCTCGGTTTCTTTAAACATATTATTTCCGAGTTCTTATCTTATTTTCTAGCTTCATACTTAGTACCTACTGCTTAACAACTAGCATAAAAATAAATAACGCATTTTTAGAACCACAAAATCAAATCTAATTGTAATTACCATTTTCAAGGTAATTACCATCAGAGCTCTCAAAGCCGTTTTGGTCGAGCATCTCCCAAATCGGAAGGTATACCTGGGAACGGGATTAACCCTCGAACTCAAGAGGAAATTCATTCAATTCCTTATTATTAACATCGATTGCTTTGCGTGGTCCCATTTAGATATGACAGGGATCCCGCCGGAAATAACTACCCACTGACTAAGTGTCGACCCCGGGTTCAAACCGGTGAAGCAAAAAAGAAGACCTCAGTCCGAGGTAAAACACGCGTTCATCAAAGATGAGATAACAAAACTCCTTAAAATAGGATCTATTAGGGAAGTAAAGTATCCCGAATGGTTGACCAATGTGGTGGTAGTTCCCAAAAAAGGGAATAAATTAAGAATGTGCGTGGATTATAAAAACTTGAATAGAGCATGCCCCAGAGATTCATTCCCGGTGCCCAATATCGATCGCTTGATTGATGCTACGGCCGGCCACGAGATCCTCACATTTCTTGATAATCAAATTCTGATGAACCCCGAGGACAGGGAAAAAACTTCATTCACTACGAAGTATGGCACGTACTGCTATAATGTGATGCCCTTCGGGCTAAAAAATGTGGGGGTCACGTACCAACGCCTAGTTAATAAGAAGTTTATATTGATGATATGTTAGTTAAGTCCTTGCGCGTAGAGGACCATTTAACTCATTTGCAGGAGACATTCGACATCCTCTAAAGTTACAATATGAAACTCAATCCCGAGAAATGTGCCTTTGGAGTGGGTTCGGGCAAGTTCTTAGGCTTCATGGTGTCAAACGGAATTGAGATCAACCCCGACAATATCAAAGCCATCGAGGAGATTACGGTGGTGAACAACGTAAAGGCCGTACAACGGCTGACTGGGCGAATAGCGGCATTGATCCGATTCATATCAAGGTCGTCAGACAGGAGTCATTATTTCTTCTCGCTACTCAAAAAGAAAAACAGCTTCGAATGGACTCTAGAATGCCAGCGTGCTTCAGAGGAGTTGAAGCGATACCTGACGAGCCCACTTTACTCCACACCCCAAATGAGGATGAAACACTATATTTGTACCTGGCTGTGTCCGAGGTAGCGGTAAGTGGTGCGCTGGTCCGAGAAGAGCAAGGTACGCGATTTCCTGTCTATTATGTAAGTCGGACCATGGGAGATGCCGAGACCAGGTAACCGCACCTAGAAAAGTTAGCTCTTGCATTAATAAGTGCATCTCGAAAGTTAAAACCTTATTTCCAATGCCATCGTATTTGTCTTTTACAACATATCCTCTCCAAAGCATATTGCATAAGCCCGAACTGTTGGGTCAACTGGCCAAATGGGCAATCGAACTCGGGGGATACGATATCTAATACCAACCCCGTACGGCTATCAAGTCCCAAATTTTGGCGGATTTTGTGGCCGACTTCACACCTGCCCTCGTGCCCGTGGTAGAGGAAGAACTTCTACTGAAAACGGGCATATCTTCGGGGGTATGGACCTTTTTCACTGACGACGCCTCGAACGTGAAAGGGTCCAGACTCGGTATAGTCCTGAAGCCACCTACGGGCGGCATAACTAGGCAATCTATAAAAACTACAAAATTGACTAACAACGAAGCCGGGTATGAGGCTATGATTGCAGGTCTGGAATTGGCCAAAGGCCTAGGAGCAGAAGTCATCGAAGCAAAATGTGATTCCCTTCTAGTAGTAAATCAGGTAAATGGGAGCTTCGAGGTTCGAGAAGACAGGATGCATAGATACATAGACAGAATTCAAGTCACACTGCACCGCTTTAAAGAATGGACCCTGGTCCACATACCGTGAGAGCAGAATACCGAGGCCGATGCCCTCGCAAACCTTGGGTCATCTGTCGAGGAAGATGACTTACTTACCGGGGCTGTCGTTCAGCTATCCAAATCAGTGGTCAAGGAAGGCCATGCCGAGATCAACTCCACCAACCTAACATAGGATTGGAGAAACAAATATATCGATTACTTGAAAAGTGGGAAGCTACCTACGGACCCAAAGGAATCGAGGGCTCTGCGAACCAAAGCAGCCTGATTCTCGCTCGACGAAAATGGAACTCTGTACAGGACAACCTTTGATGGGCCTCTAACAGTATGTTTGGGGCCGGGAGACACAGATTACGTGCTCCGAGAAATCCACGAGGGCGCGTGCGGAAATCACTCCGGTGCCAATTCCCTAATCCTGAAAATAATCAGAGCAGGATACTATTGGGATAGCATGGAGAAAGATACCAAATAATTCGTCCGTAAGTGCGACAAATGTTAGAGATTTGCCCCAATTCGCCAACCCGGTGAACAGCTACATTCGATCTTGTCGCCGTGGCCATTCATGAAGTGGGGAATGGACATTGTAGGACCTCTGCCTATAGCACCAGGTAAAGCTCGATTTATTTTATTTATGACTGACTACTTCTCAAAATGAGTGGAAGCGCAGGCCTTCGAAAAGATAAGAGAAAAAGAAGTCATTAACTTCATTTGGGATCACATCATGTGCCGATTCGAATTCCCTCCGAGATAACATGTGATAACGGGATGTAGTTCATCGGAAGAAAAGTAATACAGTTCCTCGAGGATCATAAAATCAAAAGAATCCTGTCAACACCCTACCACCCATGTGCGAACGGCCAGGCCGAGTCCACAAACAAGACCATCATTCAAAACTTAAAGAAAAAGTTAGACAGTGCAAAGGGAAAATGGAGAGAAATATTACCCGAAGTACTATGGGCATATCGAACAACTCCAAAATCAAGCAGAGGAGAAACGCCTTTCTCTCTGGTACATGGCGGCGAGGCTTTGATACCGGTCGAGGTCGAGCTCGATATTAAGCGCCAGGGTCGGGGAACCAAGCGCCAGGGTCTGACACGCTACCGAAGGCTCAAACAATGAAGCCATGACAGCGGCTCTCGAGATATTAGATGAAAAGCGAGAAGCTTCACTGGTCCGAATGGCCGCCCAAAAACAAAGGATCGAAAGGTACTACAACAGGAGAACCAATCTCCGACATTTCGGAGTCGGGGACTTGGTCCTGAGGAAAGTCACCCTGAACACTCGAAACCCTAATGAAGGAAAGCTAGGCCAGAATTGGGAAGGACCATACCGCATCCTTGGTGTGGTCGGCAAAGGATCCTATAAGCTCGGTACCATGGAAGGCGAACAACTTCCGAGCAATTCGAACATATCAATGCTCAAACACTACTATTTCTAAGGAGTTCGATGAAAGACGCCAAAGCATATCCAACTTGAAGACCTTAGGTTTCAAAGCCTGCGTTGCACTCTTTTCCTTCGACCAGGTTTTATCCTAAGAAGGGTTTTACCGGCAAGGTTTTTAATGAGACAACACTTACGTGCTACCTAAGGAAAACTCAACAAGTATTCAAGGCTTCTCTTCAATCAACCTCAAATACTGGGGGGCATCCCCCCGGGAAGATCACCCTCTCGGAGAAGCAAAGATGAGCCAAAAAGGGTCTCGGTAGGAAAATGATGTGTCGAGCCAAACGGTCGAACGAACCGTGTCCGCGTAGAATAATTGAGCCCCCGACGGCAAAAACATGTATACTTGTGCCAAGTAATCAAAGAATATCTTCTCCTCCATCAAAACGCTTTACGTTTCAAAGAAGTATGCCATTTTTTAAAAAAAACGGCTTCAGAGCAAGAAATTTCCCGAACACACAGGAACTGACGCCAAAAACTCGAGGCCACATGACCTCTGGGTCAAAAACTTTGAGCTCTTAAGCCCTCAGTGAGGCAGCACCGAGTTCACAAAAAGAATGGCTCCAGAGCCAAAAAGCTATCGACGTCTCGGGAACTGTCGCCGACTGTCTTCCCTTCGAGCAATCGGTAACTCAAGACCGTAAGACCCGAAGAGGGAAATCTCGAGCCCAAAATCCCCCCATGCGGCAATACTAGGAAATGTAAGACCTCCACGAGGCATTGTCGAAACTGTAAGACCTCAAGCAAGGCATGAACCGTACTTGTGCCAAGTAACTCATCTGTAAGACCTCAAGCAAAGCATGAACCATACTTGTACCAAGTAACTTCTCTATAAGACCTCAAAGTAAGGCATGTTAAAATCTGTAAGACCTCACAAAAGGCATAATCCCGATCTTAAAGTTAAGGCTATATATCTGAACTTATAAGACCCCTAAAAAGGCATACCCTCGATATAGACGCCGAAACTACTTCACTCCGGCCAAACACAAAGACTACGGTCATAAGGCTGTACCAGCCAAACTAACGTGACTCGGGGACGCCCGACCGTCGCTATAAAATCATAGGCCTTCAATTACTTCGAAAAAACTTTGAAAAGAACTGGTTAATCAGGCTACCCTCGACTTAAGCAAAAGAGCTTCGATCATATCAGCTCCAAACATAGGCTTCGAAATCATCCAGCCATCGAGCGAAACCTCCCAAGGTGCTCATCTATCGCCACATAATGACTCACAATCGAGGTTCTTACCTAATCGTCGAAGAGTGGGCGAACATAAAAACATCAAAAGTCTTTAACAAGGGAAAAATAAAGCCTTCACTAAGAGGTCGTGCCGACCCAATGCGTAAGAGCAACTGTTGCCAGCCTCAATTTAAAGGTCGTACCGACCCAGTGCGTAAGAGCCACTATCGCCAGCCTCAATTTAAAGGTCGTACCGACTCAGTACGTAAGAGCCATTGTTGCCAGCTTAAAACTAGAGGTCGTACCGATCTAATGCGTAAGAGCCTAAGGGCCAGCTTGAAATTCGAAACTTAAGGGTCAATGAGCTTGAGTCGGAATTCGACTCGGAGACTGAGCCCGAAATAGTTAATTTAAAATCAAGGGCAAATGTGCAAGAGCCACTGTCGCCAGCCTATTCCAAGAGGTCGTACCGACCCAACGCGTAAGAGCTGCTGACGCCAGCTTAAATTAAAAGGTCGCACCGACCCAACGCGTAAGAGCCATCATTGCCAGCCTAAAAGAGCCTCAGGATTGATTAGAAGTCACGCCTACCCAACAGCCGGCCCAAAAAATCTAAGCATCAGTTTCTAAACCTAAAGGCCGGCAAATTTTAGTCGACAACCCGACTCGGGGACTAGGCCCCGAACGGTCGACCTTTGACCATCACGAATCGCTCAGCAATGGCGAAAGCCCAAGGGTCTAACCCAAGGCCCGAAAATCTCTGACAAATTGTCAAAAGACATCGCGGATTATCCCTGAAAGGCAAAGGAAAAAATAGAAGTGACGAAAAATGAAAAGCCTTCTATATATATTGCTCAAAAGGGTACATTTACAAGGCCTATAAAGCACTTACAAGGGAGAGATCAAATAAAACCCTAAATCTACCATCAGGTCTACGCCTTCGACGGCTCCCTTGGGGATTGTGCCCGGACGGTCCCGGCCACGGCCCCAGGGTCTTCAACGGCTTCTTTCCACGCAGGGATTCCGCCTTCATCCTCGTCGTCTCCCGGGCCACTGCTCAACACACCTTCAGAAGCAAGCAGGGCAACAACTTTCTTCTATAAGGTCTTCACCCTCTCAAGCTCGGTAGGCAGATTAATGGGCCCCGCAAGTATATCCTCGAGAGTCCGCCTCCAAGATTCTAACCGAGCATGTTCCATAGCTCGAGTCAATTTCAGTTCGGCCTCCTCAGGCACTCTCCTGGCTCGAGCATTTACTACAACGGCGTCTTCTGTGTGCGAGGATATGAGCGCCACGGCTTCAACTTTAATCCCGGATAGCGCAGCAACTAACTCAGTATGAAGACCCCTATACTTATCACTCTCCGCCCTCACATCATGAAGTTGATGTCCGACTAGGGCCACCTTCCCCTGAAGGGCATCCGTCTCAGAGCTATCTCACTCACGTGCCGTTTGAGTTCGTGAATTTCGGAGTCTCTGGCTCGGAGCTCCTGCCTCATTAGGGCATTTTTATTCTCAAACTACGCAAATCAGATCAAAAGTATCAAAACGCTGAGATCTGGTAAATATTTGGACAAAAGAAAACGAAAGTAGCATAACCTGCTCAGCAAGATGAGTCTTCTCACGCTCGTAGCAGATCACCTCAGCTTGAAATCGGGCGAAAGTCTGATCATAAAGAACCCTGGCCTGGAACCATGAAAGAGATAAGTTAGAAAAACTAAGGTCAAGATGACAGGTAGAATTTGCGAGAACTACCTGCTCACAGAGCCTGTCCATCTCAGTAAAAATGAGTGAGGCATCGAGCTTAGGGATTTTCTCGAGTGCAGCTAAAGGCCTTTCAGACGCATCTTTATCTCCGATGGGCACCCCTACATCGGAAGGTTCTTTATTCTGGGCATCCTGCATTTTCTTAGGAGGCAAGGTCGGTCACGGAGGAGAATCACTCACGTCAATAACACCAACGGGATCAGCTGGGGCCGTCTCTTGTCCCTGAAGAGCTGCAGAACTGGGTCCCTCCGGACCACCTACCAAATGCGCCTCAGCTCGAGGAATATTTTGGCCGATAACCAGCTCGGGGACATTACCCAATGCCACCTCAATGGCCTCTAAGGCCCGAGGTTGGACAACGACAGCACAAAGTTCCGACTTGGAAGCCACTGTCTCTGCGGTATAAGGGGCGATCAGGTTTTCCCCTCCCTCGGATGCTATCGAGGAATCATTTTTCTCCTCACCTTCAGCTCGGGGACTCCCCCTCGCTCCTGGAGTTAAGGCAGCTGGGTCGGCCTTAGGTTCTTCCACTTTGGTCTTCTTGGGTTTCAAAGGCTCGGTCGACGATTCCCTTCATCATTTCTTCTCTTCATCGGGTCTCGGGGTATCCGTTTCACCAAGCTGTGCTTCCCTCATCAAGGGGACCTCCTGCGTAGATGAAAAATGTAAGCATGGAGGGTGAGGACGCTATCAACAGCAGTTCTGTTAGGAAGTACAACTACAATAGAAGTAAAGGTTCACCATGATCCTTGGCTTCCCATCGAGCTTGGGATAGATCACGCCACATGCGCTCAACGTATGGGCAAATCGAATCCAGCTGGTTGACCCAGCCCGAGAGATCCTTAACCGCATTAGGGTACACGGCGACGACTGCGTCAGCAGAAGAGGTCAGCTCGTAAGAAGATGTATCCAGAGAGAAGAAAGAGAATACTTAACTGTAATATCTACTTACGATTCATGTTCCACTTCTCGGGGAACGGCATCCTCTCCGCTGGAATCAGATCTGAGGTCCTAACCCGGACAAAGCGTCTCATTCAAACTCCGTTCCTAACCTCGGCGGTACAAGCAAAAAGGGGCCTCGAGGCTCGACAGTGGAGCTTAGTCAGGCCCCCATGGAAGACTCGGGGACTGTACATTCTAACCAGGTGGTCGAGGGTGAAAGGCATCCCCTTAATCATGTTCGCATAATATCTGGTCATATAAATAGTGCGCCAGAACGAAGGATGAATTTGGCCAAGGGTTATTTTATATCGTGTGCAGAAGTCGAGGATCGCGGGGTCTATTGCAGGCGAGGATAGTTCCACCGGGCCAAGGGTGAATGGATAAGGATATAAACTTAGAAAGTTGGCCTTATACGTCGTTATATCCTCTCCTCGAGAAGGAATCTCCACAAGCAATGTGTCCCCCCAATGGCAATCGGCCTTCACCCTTTCAACATCTGCTATTAAACTAACATATAGGGTCACGAGCTCGCATCGTCCCGGCCTCGAAGAAGGTTTTCACATTCCCCGACGCGAGGAGGCATCGTTGCCTTACCCTTAGATGAGGTCAAGGAAGAAGAAGGCACGCCTTCCTGAGGAACAGGGGTGGAAGTTTTTGCCATTATTGTTAGAAGGTCTTATAGGAGAAAAGAAATTTGTGTTTCAGAGGAGAATGCAAGAGAGGTAAGAAAAATTCTCTTGGGGGATTGATGGAGCAGTGGGAAATAAGGATCAAAAGAAGAAGTATTTGTAGAGGTCTGATGCGCACGATGGAGCGGACCAGGGGACATCCAACCGCTACAATTAATTCAAAGGCCTTTAAGGGCTGTGTGGGCGCGACCTTTGGACACCTCATTCTGTCATATCAATCGCTTGATAGGGCGTGACTACCGTCGTGGTAAAGACACCGAAGGGGTAAGAGTTCGAGATCGTTTCTTATCGTTTCACTCTAAGAAACGCGAGGACTATCCGTATACGGTAAAAATTAAAAGGCCCGATTTTATGGCCACCGTAGCGTTTCGCTAAGCGCGTCCCCGAAGGATCGAGGTTTGACCCCTAAGGTTCCTAACGTTCGATCTCGAGACAGTATAAATCGATGATTATCATGAGAAAGCGGGAAGTTCCCAGGACACGTCATCAGAACTGACAGCACCTGCAAGAGAAACGTTAGTCTATACCAGACTAGTAAATAGCTGTGCCAGCTATATTTCTTTGTAATAATTACTCATATACCATGTTGAGATTTCCCGTCTTATAAGGGGGTCCTTGTCATTTTGTAAGGGACAAGTACAATATGATATACAACATTACTCACAACATTCAATACAAGAACATTCTCTTGGTTTCATTACTTACATTTATTGCTTACATTTATTGTGTTCTATTAATTTTTCTTCATTTATTGTTCATTATTGGTCATAAAGAGCCTTCATCAGAGCTCTCAAAGCTGTTAGTCCTTCATCGACTGCCCATAGCTTGGCATCGAGTTCGACCTCGAGGGCCCGTATAACTAGGCTCGAGGCCACGATTCTCAACCGCTCGGTTTGCTTAAACATATTATATCCAAGTTCTTATCTTATTTTCTAGATTCATACATAGCACCTACTGCTTAACAACTAGCATAAAAATAAATCATGCATGTTTAGAACCACAAAATCAAATCTAATTGTAATTACCATTTTCAAGGTAAACACACACACATACACTATTTGCTAGCCAACATGAATCCAAATGCTGCAATCATTCTTATTGCTACGTACCACTAGAAAATCTGCCTATAGGAACAAATGTCACTGAACTTTTTTTCAATTTGCTTCAGCACGTCCATTAGAAATCATGTCCATACGATTTTGATCTCCTCCTTTGCTATTATCTCGCACTGTTCACTAGAAACCATGCCTATAGGATTTTAATCATCTCATTCGTTACTGCATCGCACTATTCACCTAGAAAAAATGATTATAGGATTGAGTGTAATGATAAAATCAGCTCCAAGTGCTAAACATTAGAGATTCTATCTCTAGGACATCATTGTTCGTCTTAATAAGAGTCAATGTTGCACCCCTCAATATCGTTTATATGCACTTTTCGGATCCTCCCAATGGTCCTTTCATTACTCCTTACTGCACGAGTCACTTAGATACAACAGGCTTAATAACTAGGAATCTGCAATTTCATTAATCAGCATGCAAGTCATATAATCATGTCCATAAGCAACGCTTGGCCTCTGAAACTGCTTGCAAGCCTTGATGCCTTGTCACATAGAAATCATGTCTATAAAGATTTAAGTTTCTTAATTTTTAATTGATTAATATGGGATTTGTCTTGCGTGCATTTGTCGCTTAAGTGATGAGGCAAAACTTGAGCCTTAACTGCTTATACGTGAAGTCCAATGTGTTTTTATATGTCGCCTAGTTTTGACATTTCTGAGCAGCCTAAGTATGGTCTAGAACCACCCAAATAGAGGTACAATACCTCATATACCATAGGTATGGGACGGGTAGTGCATGCATAGGGTACGACTTATAGTCGAATTAGAACGCTTTTAGGTAACAACTTTAACGTAGTAATCGGGTAGTAGGAGATGATAGTTTGTGCCCGCTGAATAATACGAGTAACTCCCTATTCTAAGGGAGTTGTGAAGTATTATTTATGTTGCACGGGGTGTTTCTTTAGGCTAAAAAAACTTAGGATCCTCCCCCCCCCCCCCACTTTTCCACTTTATGCGTGGTTATAAATAATTGTATCCCTGCATTTGTGTAAGACTTGTACTAATTGTGTTGTAATTAAATTCTTTGAGTTCTGAACTCCCTTTATTTGTTTGATCACCTAGTTTAATAGTAATCCACATAATCTTATGTTCGGCCGGGACCCATAGTTGTGGACCTCGAAGAGTGCCTAACACTTTCTCTTTGAGGTAATTTGAGCCCTTACCCAATCTTTGGTGGCGTTGACTAGTCAAACAGAGTTATTTGCGAATATGTGCCCTAACGCACCTTAAAAATTGTTAGGTGGCGACTCTTCTCCTTTAGCACTCTATCTCCCATTTCAAATGGAGTTGTCACGACGTCAGAACCCGCTTTCACGAGAAAATGGGGCGCGACAGCAGGGCGACTCTCCTAGGGATATACTTGCTTATTATATTTTCGCATGTATTCCACGAACTAACTTCTTCCTTTATCTTTCTTTCTATGTTTTTCACATTTTACTTTAATACTATATTTATCGCTTTCCACATTTTTATCATACAAATCCTTGACAACGTGTTATTATCTATGCATAAAGTATGCTCCACATCATACTCTACTCGTGCCAATTATCAACATAGCGTCGTTTGATGAGTGTCCGTGTTCTTCCAAAATTACCCTTTTTAAAATCAAAAAGGCTGATTTGCGGTAGACTAGTCGATCGGCGGTGCAGCCGACGGTCTCGTGTCTTTCCCTCTCAAGTTGTCCAATTGAGAGTACCAGTCTAGGCCATTCTAGAAACCCTACTCCAATATCAAATGTACATGCATCATCTTAAACCTAGTACGGGTTATAACGTTGTCAACATGATATCCCGCTAAGATTAGCCTTGTCCAAAGTCCGACGGGATTTTCACAATCCCAATCGACATCGTCATGTTATGTGCATTACTCGGAGAAAATATGCCAATATGCTGACCATTAGTGTGTAAATAGTCGAATCTGGAGACGGAGAGGGCTAACTCTATTTGTTTGCAGAATATGAAGCGCGAAGTCCCCAGGTTCGGCATGGTCCAAAACATCCCACCTCTGCTGCTGGATTGGTGGAAAATCTCGCGCCTAGCAACAAGAATCATGTGAGAAGGGTCCTTGGTAATTTGCCGTCCTTGTTAGACATCCAACTGAATAGAGCATTGATTAAGGCCACTACCATGTTTTGGTAATTTTTTGTCTTTGTTAGACATCCTACCCTGTAGTCGCACATCCCATTTGAATTCGATTATGAGCATTACGGGCATAATAAGTCATATCGCCTTCATTATGAGGAACTCGCCATTACTTCCTTGGGTGGGATGCACCGTCGAGTTTATCTGTTCATTATCTGCTTCTTGGGGTTGCTGATATTTTCGATAAAAGGGGGAAGAATCCATACTCGTCTAGCCATGGTCTCCAAGACCCTAATGGAATGATTGAGGGACAAACCTACACTATCGTCCCCATGATCTTGGCTGAAATGTACCGCGCTCTAGATCGGTGCTAGCAGGGGTTCGGGCACTTCGAGGGTTGTAATTTACTATTGCAATTTTGGTTATTATAACATTTTCAAAGAGGAGAGTATCGCCAAGAGCTCCTGCATCGACCATTGAATGACTACATAGCTTACCATCATCCAAAGAGAATGACATTTATCCCAGACAGGACAACCAGGAAATATTGTAAGCTGGGTGCGCTTCTTCAGCAATCTGACGGACGAGCAGGTACATTGGATGTTCGAATGGTTTCCTAGCAGCGAGTTCATCATCAGGTTAGGAGAGACTACTCATTTGATATTGATCGGGTTAAGGGGCATCTATCCTTATGCTCCTATAAGGGTAACGAGGCAAGCGAGAAGAAAACAGGTTATACCTCAGGTTTCCAACATGGTCCAGTATAAAGCAGATTTTAAAGGGGACATTATTCCATTCAAGTTCGAGGCACAACATATGTGGAATCAGTATGTCATTGTGGAAAAGGATACTATTTAGCCAAACAGATATCATGCCGGTCATGTGTACATCTACCCATCATGGCTAGTGGATGATATAGCAGGAGACGTCAAGCTGGGAGTTAATCTGAAAAATAGGATCATAGATGACGCTGCTGAAGCACAAGTCAAGTACAGGAGGTTACACAAGAGGGTCTTTGAATCTGAAGCTAGGCATCTAGAGCAACACAAATTGGATTTGGAAGCAATCACGAATGGAGGGAAATTACCACCAAATCAACAGAGAGATTGGAATATCTAGATCAAGGGTTGATGGAACTTGAAGAGAAAATGAGCAATAGGGTTGCAGGCTGTCAAAACATGGATGGAAATGAAGGAGGGCTCCTAGCAAAGGCTTATCTATTGGTGGATATGCGCGACTTGGAGAATCTGATCGATGGAATCAAGAGAGCAAAGCACAGGGAGGATCCTTCTGGGACCGATTAGATTAGGGGAATGTTGTTTTACTGCTTTCTGGTTTAGTTTAGATTTCGATTGTAATAAGGCAAATGCCATTAGCAACTTTCTTATTATTGTCGTTTTAGTAAAGATTTGATTCATTTTCACATTAATGAAATGACGCAATTATTGGCATCAATTTTCTTCAAGTCTCTATGTCGCTAGGCCTACCTCGGGCACAACGAGGTCCCCCAAATTAGAACGCGAATTAATTTTGCAAAGTATGTTCGATATTGCAAGCATTCTTCCAATATTCCTTACTGACTTGGTTACCTTTTGTTTTTTTCTTTCTTTTAATTATTCCCATTCCCCAAGGTTGGTTCGTGCATACTGGCATCATCCGCATATCATACTAGATCCAGAGGTCCTCCACCTCCTCCTCCATGAGTGACTCTAAAGGCAGGAGCAAAGGGAAAGGAAAGATGGACGATTTATGTGGTATCAGAAAGGACAATGCAGAAAATATTGAAACTTCGGATGGTCGAAGTACTCCAGAACAGAACGAATTTGTCCTGCGCCTGTAACAAAAAAAATGGGAGTTACAAGGAGAACTTGACCATGTCCGAAACTTGGAAAAAACCTTTCCCTCACCCTAAATGTCCCTGATATTAACCAGCAAAACACAAACGCCCAAAACCCAACACCTCCCCAAAACACACAGAATCAAAACCCACCACCAAATCCTCCCGCACCACATCAATGCGCCATACCTCCTATGAACCAAAACCCTCCACTAGTACCTACTCCTCAACAACACCATCACCATCCGACTCAATACCCACAAACGACCACATACCGCACTCCTCAAAATGCACCGCAACCTACTCCTGATCCCCAAAACTCAACCAATGACCACCATTATGCCAAGATTCCTGGAGTCCACCAAAGCAATCCATATACATGGAAACGTTACCCCACACCCTATAATAAACCCTATATATACCGAAATCCTCCGAGAAGGACCTGCTCATCAAGAACATGGCCGAAGAACTCAAGAAGCTCAATGGCAGAGGTCAGAGTGTCGAAGGTGGCAAGGGCATTGAGGGTTTGAATTATGAGGACTTGTGCATACAACCGGATGTAGAACTGCCGGAGGGTTACAAACCTCCCAAGTTCGAAATGTTCGATGGAACTGGTTATCCAAAGGTACATTTAAGGACACATTGTGACAAACTGGTAGGAGTTGGCAAAGATGAATGAATCCGTATGAAGCTGTTCATGAGGAGCCTCACTGGAGATGCTTTGACTTGGTACATCAGTCAGAACCCAAAGAAGTGGGTTAACTGGGTGAGCATGGTATCATATTTCATGGATCGATTCAGGTGTAACACGGAAAAATGCACTAGACGTTTTCTACATTCAGAATCATAAGAAAAAACCAACAGAAACCTTCTGCGAGTATGCTACTCGATGGAGGTCTAAAGCTGCGAAGGTACGAACGGCACTTGAAGAAGAACAGATGAATAAATTCTTCGTTAGAGCTCAAAACCCACAATACTATAAAAGGTTGATGTTTATTCAAAACCATAAGTTCTCTGACATCATCAAACTGGGAGAGAGAATAGAAGAAGGGATCAAAAGCGGAATGGTGACGAATTTCGAAGCACTCCAGGCCACAAATAAAGCTTTGCAGTCGAGAGATATCCCTAAGAAGAAAGAAGTGGGTGCAGTACCGGTAGCCCAGGGTCCGAAGTCTCCTCTCACATACCAAACACCTCCACCATCATACCAGCCTTCACCCCCAGATACCAACAACCTGCTGCCACCTACTACACTTATAACACCCAATCGCATATTACCACTCGCCACCACCAGCCCGCCAAAATTATCAAAAACCAAGACAAAATTTCGACCGCAGACCACCCAAACAATACACTCCGGTTGCCGAACCCATAGACCAAGTCTACGAGAGACTGAAGGTTGTCGGTTATGTCACTCCCATTCCCGCTGTTACTATGGAAAACTCTTCTCAGTGAATTAACCCAAACAAGACATGTGCCTATCACTCAAGCATGAAGGGTCATACCATTGATGAATGTCGCACTCTGAAGGGCAAGATCCAGACATTAACTGACACTAAAGACATACAGGCAAAGGAGACTGCATCAAATGTTCGTAACAATCCTTTCCCAGATCACAAAGGTGAGGGAGTAAATGTGATAGAGACCGATGAAGAATTGGACTCATTCACGAGGGGGACAGTCCTAAAACATCTCCATTCACCCTCACACCCATTGTAGTGAAAACCCAGGCACCAATTGAAGTTGAAGTACTCGCACCAACGCCGTTTGAAGTTGAGGTGTCCACGTTCTTCACTGTGATGGTAGCACCTACTCCCTCTTACCAGTATAAAGCTATCCCATGGGATTATGTTCCGGAAGCAAGGAGGAAAGGAAAAGCAAAAGTGGAAGAAACAGGCGTAGCACAAGGCATGACTAGAACTGGTAGGGTTTGTACACCTGAGACAGGGTTTATCACTACTGCAGAACTTCGAGACACACAGGAATGCTCTGATGAAGGTGCTGAGTGAAGCCTATGTACCTACCAAAATCACTAGTGGGGAAATAGCCAACATGGTCGAGCAAGTCTTAGAAAGCTACAAAATCACTTTTCATGAAGACGAGCTGCCACCGGAAGGACTTAGCCACAACAGGCAGTGCAATTTGAGGACAAATTCATTGCCAGGGTCCTAATAGATGGGGGTTCAAGTCTCAACATATGTCCCTTGACTATTTTGAAGAGGCTGGGTAAAGGTCTACACGAGATAAGAGCAGGAAGTATGAATGTCAAGGTGTTTGATGGATCTCAGAGGGCCACAATTGGAGAGATCAACCTCAGCCTACAAATGGGCCCAACCTGGTTTGATGTTGAGTTTCAAGTGCTGGATTTATCTGCTGCCTACAATCTACTGTTGGGGCGACCCTAGATACATGTCGCAGGCGTCGTAGCTTCTACTCTACGTCAAGTTGTGAAGTTGAAATGGAATCATCAGGAAGTAATCATCCAAGGAGACGAGAGCAATCCCATCTATACCAATCAGAATGTTCCAGTCATCGAGAACATGGAAAAGCTGGGTGGAGAAACATACCATCTCATTGAGTGCGTCAACGCAATTGAAAAAGACAAATGGTGGAGTAACAGACAGAAAGAATATTGCTATGGATAGGGTATGAGCCTGGCAAGGGTCTCGGAAAGAATCTCCAAAGGATCACCAACCGGTACAGTTGAAGCCTCATGGTACAACTTTCAGGCTTGCGTATGAATACACCTGGCAAGTGTATCAGGATTGGTCGCCACCATGGTGTGGTCCTTATTATCTACTGGAACAACAAGTACCATATTTGAACCAGACATTTCAACAAGCTGACATGATATGGGGTCTGAAGAAGATGAAGCATTAGCTGGCATAAGGAATCTATTTCTGGATGACGAAGACATGGAATGTAGTGTGATAGTTGAGGAGGAGGAGGAGGAGGAAGACCTTACTATTCAGATTATAGAGAAAGGAGTTGTTCTAAAGAACTGGACTATTGCACCATCCCGGGCCCGTTGAGTTCCTGGGTAGCCTGGCAATTAGCATAATTTATTTTTAAAGCAATTTTGAGCATTTAAGACATTTTCAGTATTTTGTTTTGAACGTATTCTGTTTTAAAATAATTGCTCGAGTCATCGAGCCGTACTTGTTTTGATGGTTTCAAGATTCTATTTAGTGCATTGCTATTTTAGTATTTATTATCCTTTACGTTTTCTCTCTACAGCATTATTATTACTTATCCCGATGAACCTATGATTGTGACATGTAATGAGACATCGCAACATAAGGATAGTGATTCAGAGGATCTGGAAGATGATATAATACTTGAGGAAATTATTAGAGAAATGAAATTTATCGAAAACAAGCCTAAGTCTAATTTGGACGAGATCGAGACAATTAATTTAGGGGATTCTGAAACAGTCAAGGAAACCCGAATAAGTATTCACCTATCACCAGCAGAGAAGGAAGTGTACATCCGATTCCTGAAGGAGTGTGAAGACATATTTGCATGGTCTTACGATGATATGAGTGGTCTGAGCACATCCATAGTGGCTCACAAGTTACCCACCGATCCCATGTGTCCGCTAGTGAAACAGAAGCTCAGAAAATTCAAACAAGATATGAGTTTGAAGATAAAAGAGGAAGTCACTAAGCAAATCAAAGCCAAGGTTCTCAGAGTGGTTGAATATCTGACCTAGTTAGCCAACATTGTGCTGGTTCCGAAGAAGGATGGGAAGGTCCGATAATGTGTCGATTATCGGGATTTAAGCAGAGCAAGTCCCAAAGATGTTTTCCCGTTGCCAACATACACATACTAATCGACAACTATGCCAAGCATGAACTCCAGTCTTTTGTGGATTGCTTTGCGGGGTATCATCAGATCTGGATGGATGAAAAGGATGCCGAAAAGACAGCCTTTATCACACCATGGGGGATTACTGCTATAAAATGATGTTGTTTGCACTGAAGGATGCTGGAGACACTTATATGAGAGCCATGACAACCATTTTCCACGACATGATACACAAGGAAATAGAGGTGTATGTGGATGAAGTCATCATCAAATCTAGAAGAAGCACATATCATATAGCAGACTTGAGAAAATTCTTTGATCGGCTTCGGAGGTACAATCTAAAATTGAATCCGACAAAGTGTGCCTTCGGGGTCCCTGCCGAAAAATTGCTAGTATTCATCATAGCCGCCGAGGGACTGAATTGGACCCGTCAAAGGTCAAAGCTATTGAGGACTTGCCACCTCCAAAAAAAAAAGATGTGATGAGTTTCTTAGGGCTTCTTAACTACATCAGCCGTTTCATAGCACAATCAACTGTGATCTGTGAACCGATTTTCAAAATGCTGAAGAAAGATGTTGCGACAAGCTGGGCTGAAGAATGCTAGAAAGCCTTTGACAAAATCAAAGAGTATTTATCTAAACCACCTGTTCTGGTCCCACCAGAGCCAGGGAGGTTTTTGCTGCTTTATTCGTCCGTACTAGATGGGGCTTTTGGTTGTGTTCTAGGACAACACAATGAGACTGGAAGAAAGGAGCGGGCCATATATTATCTGAGTAAGAATTCACACCCTATGAAGCACGATACTCTTTGTTAGAGCACACCTATTGCTCTTTGACATGGACAGCTCAAAAGTTGAGGCATTACTTTTATTCCTATACCACATATCTCAATTCTAGAATGGACTCGTTGAAATACATCTTCCAGAAACCCATGCCCACCGGAAAGTTGGCGAAATGGCAGATATTGCTAAGTGAGTTCGACATTATCTATATAACTCAGAAGGCGGTCAAAGGGCAAGCATTGGCAGATCATTTGGATAAAAACCCTGTAGACGGAGAATACGAACCGTTGAAAACGTATTTTCCCGATAAGGAAGTATCATTTGTAGGAGAGGACATCACTGAAGAATATGATGGTTGGAGTATGTTCTTCGATGGAGCTGCAAACTTCAAAGGAGTGGGTATCGGAGCTATCTTAGTGTCAGAAACAGGCCAACACTATCCGGTATCCACAAAACTCACGTTTCTATGTACCAACAATATGGCGGAATATGAGGCTTGCATCTTGGGACTCAGATTGGCCATTGACATGAACGTTCAGGAGTTGCTGGTGATTGGAGATTCCGATCTTTTGGTACATCAAGTTTTAGGAGAATGGTATTACCATATATATACTGTGTGCAAGAGTTGATCAAGAGGTTCACGAAGATAGAATTCAAACATGTTCCGAGGATTCAGAATGAGTTTGCAGATGCATTGGACACTTTATCTTCCATGATAAAACACCCATACAAGAACTTCATCGATCCTATCCCAATAGGAATTCACAAGCAACCAGCTTATTGTGCTCATGTTGAAGAGGAAAGTGATGGAAGACCATGGTTCTACGACATCAAGGAATACCTGGCAAAAGGAGAATATCTGGAGCACGCAACTCATACTCAGAAACGTAGGCTCCGAAGGTTAGCCAACCACTTCTTTCAAAGCAGAGGAATTCTGTACAGAAGAACTCCTGACTTGGGGTTACTATGGTGTGTTGATGCAAAGGAAGCATCCAGATTGCTCGAGGAAATACATGTCGGAACTTGCGGGCCGCGCAAGAATGGTTTTGTCTTAGCCATGAAAATACTAAGAGCGGGCTATTTCTGGATGACCATGGAGACAGACTGCATCAAGTATGTCCAGAAGTGTCATCAATGCTAGATACATGCTGACATGATATGAGTGTAACCTAATGAACTCAATGCAACAAGTGCATCCTCGCCTTTCTCCGCTTGGGCATGGATGTCATCGGTCCGGTCAAACCCGCTGCTTTAAACGGGCATAGATTTATTCTGGTGGCCATTACAAAGGTGTAACTAAGAAGGTCGTCGCAGACTTTGTTCAGGATCGCATTGTTTTTCGGTCCGATGCTAGAGTCAATAATCATCAACAATTCCACCAATCTACACAGTGATCTGATGAATGCCATGTGTGAATATTTCAAGATCAAGCATAAGAATTCCACAGCATACATGCCGAAAATGAATGGAGCTATAGAAGCTGCGAACAAAAACATCAAGAAGATACTGAGGAAAATGGTAGATAATTACAACAATGGCACGAGAAGCTACCATTTTCTCTACTTGGATATCGTACCACAGTTCGCACATAGACTAGGGAAACTCCTTATTTATTGGTTTACGGTACTAAAGTGGTTATCCCTACCAAAGTAGAAATCCATTCTCTAAGAATCATACAAGAAGCCGGGCTCAGTGATGCAGAATGGGTTCAAAGCCGATATGAAAAACTGGCTCTCATTGATGAAAAAAGAATGAATGCAGTATGTCACGGTCAACTCTACCAGAACAGAATGACAAGAGTTTTTAACAAAAAGGTCAGACCAAGGCAATTCATACCGGGGCAATTAGTGCTAAAACGAATTTTACTGCAACAAGATGAAGCTAAATGGAAGTTTTCACCCTATTTCCAAGGTCCCTACATGCTTCATCGAGTACTAACAGGAGGAGCACTTATACTTGCAGAAATGGACAGAGAGATTTGGCCAAAACCTATCAACTCAGACGCAGTCAAGAGATACTATGTTTAGGATAGTTTACATTTCTTCATTTGACGTAACTGAACTACGCTTGACCTGATTCGTGTTTAAGAGGGGATACGTAAGCAGCCCCGTGGGTTCGGTCACATCCTAATAAAATCTTCACTTTTCCACGATCACAAAACTGTGGCAGAATTTTGAGGAGGACCCTCAAAATTCTAAAGCAAGTTCAGCCGACTTCGTCATACGCGGAACAGCCAAAGTATTGCATTTAAACAGGGGCAGAATTGTGAGGGGACCCTCAAAATTCTAAAGTCAGGAGGTCGCAATGTCCCCAAAATATGTCACAGTCATCGGTTCATCTAAATTACTTAATATCGCATACTACTACATTTTAAAAAACTATATTTATCAAATGCGTGCATATTTTTCGAAAATGTTATTTCTATGGCAGCCAGATGTTAACCAGGATAACTCAACAAGAACTCAAGATAGGAGCACAAGCAAGGCAAAAGAGAAAATCGCGAACCAACCTTCCCTCAGAGAACTCACAATTTTTCTTTGAATGCAGGCACAATAAGACAACGATACTCGCAGATACGTCAAGACGCTTCCTTTAAGACAACAAATTATCTAGCACGAACATCTTCAGCTATGAAATACTTTACTTTCCTATTTGTCTCCTATTCTTTGCATGAGTCTAAGCATTGCCTCCCTAATTGGATAAGGCTAAGCACCGCCTTTCCTTGCATTGAGACTAAGCATTGTCTCCCCTTTTCATGAGTCTAAGCATTGCCTCTCCAATTGCATAAGGCTAAGCACTGCCTTTCCTTGCATTGAGACTAAGCATTGTCTCCTCTTTGTGCATGAGGCTAAGCATTGCCTCCCTAATCGCATGAGGCTAAACATAGCCTCCCCAAATTGCATAAGGCTAAGCACTGCCTTTCTTTGCATTGAGACTAAGACCTGTCTCCTGTTCTTGCATGAGGCTAAACAATGCCTCCCTAATTGCATAAGTCTATGCACTGCCTTTCCTTGCATCGAGACTGAGCATTGTCTCCTATTCTTTGCAAGAGGCTAAGCATTGCATCCCTAATTGCATAAGGCTAAGCACTGTCATGCCTTGTATCGAGACTAAGCATTGTCTCCTCTTCTTGCATGAGGCTAAGCATTGCCTCCTCAATTGCCTAAGGCTAAGCATTGCCTTGTCCTTGCATAAGACCAAATACAATTTCCATTACACTATTTAAGACCTAGCACTATCCTCTATTCGTCGGGGGCTAAGCACTGCCCTAATCTTACACAAGACTACACTTTGTCTTGTTTTATTTCACATATGACCAAGCATCATATCCTTGCATCTCGTGGGCTGAAACATCGCCATTTGTCCAAAGGCGTCATAGTCTGAAGGCATCATCCTCATAGCCGGAAGACACCATTCCATGGACCAAGGATCTCTCAATATTTCACGTCATCATTCAAAGGCATCATCGCCCGGAGGAACCATCCTCATGGCCAGAGGACATCATTTTATGGCCTCCGAATCCCTTATCGCATGATTCATGGCCCGAGATGTCATGGTCTAAGGACATCATCCTCACCGTCCAAAGACAACCTTCACGGTCCAAAGGGAATTTGCATCATGTTTAAATTCTCACAATAATCCATATATATCTGCATGCATCATATTTTATGTTTTGCCGGTAATCCAGGAAGTAATCGTTCTTCAAACAGGAGCAATCTTTGCTCCGGTTTCCGTTCATAACGTTCACATCCATCAATTGTTTCAAACATAACCGACCATCATCAAGTACTTGCCTTTTACTCTACGACCGTTCAAACATTAGCTTTGTGATACATCCATAACGTTTCAGATTCACGTTTATGACTTCGCATAAATTCATCCAATACTGTCCTACCCCAAAAGAACCCTTTTTAAAACATACGACCATTCTTATAACAACTCTATCGGTTTCGTTCACTATTGGATCAAGAACTATACATGGCCTGATTACCGTAACACCAGAGATATGTAGGCAACTCAGGGACCAGGGTTCGGCCCCCTTTTTTTCCAAATCACATCTTACCTCATTCAATTCGGCAAAAATTGGTCATCATTTTCTTTACTCGACAACTCTTTCATCATTCCCGAGTAAAGAGGAGCAGCTGTTGATACCCAATTTTGCCCTCATATTTTTCAAAATATATATATACTTTCAAAATAGTATTTTTGGCATCGTTATTTAGTTTACAAATCTATACAAGCATTTCCTATAATTTTCCATAATTTTTAGAGCTCTTAAATTAATTTTCTTGCATTTAAATTATATAAATATTTAGTAATTATCCCTTTTAGCATATTTTCGGACCAGAATTAGCCCAATTACCCCAAGCCCACTCTAAATGACCTGATAAGCCCAGTCCAGAAAATAAATGACCCATCTGAAGTGCTAAAGGCCTAGACAGTGCTGGGTATTTCTTTGGGCCCGCTGGGGGATTACTTTCATTATTTGTACCACGTTGGTAACTGCTTTATTATTGGGCCTGTAATAACCTTTGTAATAAATAATTGGGGTATAAGTAAAACGGGAAAGGGTTAGACTCTTAATGTCTGTAAAAAAAAGGGGTAGACAACATGCCTATAGGACTCGTTGATTCGCTTGCTATATATATCGTTCAATTTATATGTGCACTGTAGAAACCATGTCATTGGGGTAAGCACACACAAACATACTATTTGCTAGCCAACATGAATCCAAATTCTGCAATCATTCTTATTGCTACGTACCCACTAGAAAATCTGCCTATAGGAACAAATGTCACTGAACTTTCTTTCAATTCTCTTCAGCACGTCCATTAGAAATCATGTCCATAGGATTTTGATCACCTCATTTGCTATTATCTCGCACTGTTCACTAGAAATCATGCCTATAGGATTTTAATCATCTTATTTGTTACTGCATCGCGCTGTTCACCTAGGAAACATTACTATAGGATTGAGTGTATTGATAAAATCAGCTCCAAGTGCTAAACATCAGATATTCTGTCTATAGGACATCACTGTTCGTCTTAATAAGAGTCAATGTTGCACCCCTCAATATGGTTTATTATGCACTTCTAGGATCCTCCCAACGGTCCTTTCATTATTCCTCACTGCACGAGTCACTTAGATACATCATGCTTAATAACTAGGAATCTGCAATTTCATTAATCAGCATGCAAGTCGTATAATCCTGTCCCTAAGCAACGCTTGGCCTCTGAAACTGCTTGCAAGCCTTGATGCCTTATCACATAGAAATCATATCTATAAGGATTTAAGTTTCTCAATTTTGAATTGCTAAATTTGGGATTTGTCTTGCGTGCATTTGTTTCTTAAGTGAGGAGGCAAAACATGAGCCTCAACTGCTTATACGTGAAGTCCAATGTGTTTTTGTATGTCGCCTAGATTTGACATTTCTAAGCAGCCTAATTGAGGTCTAGAACCACCCAAATAGAGGTCCAATACCTCATGTACCATAGGCATGGGACGAGTAGTGCACGCATAAGTACGACTTAGAACCGAATTAGAACGCTTTTAGGTAATAACTTTAACATACTAATTGGTAGCTAGAGATGATAGCCTGTACCCGCGGAATAATACGAGTAACTCGCTATTCTAAAGGAGTTGCGAAGTATTATTTATATTGCACGGGGTGATCCTTTAGGCTAAAAAATCATAGGACCCCCCTCCCCTTTTCTTCTTTATGCATGGTTAGAAATAATTGTATCCCTACGTTCGTGTAAGACTTGTACTAATTGTGTTGTAATTAAATTCTTTGAATTCTGAACACCCTTTGTTTATTTGATCACCTAGTTTAATAGTAATCCACATAATCTTAAGTTTGGCCGAGACCCATAGTTGTGGACCTCGAAGGGTGCCTAATACCTTCTCTTTGAGGTAATTTGAGCCAATACCCGATCTTTGGTGGCGTTGACTAGTCAAACAGAGTTATTTGCAAATAGGTGCCCTAACGCACCTTAAAAATCGTTAGGTGGTAGATCTTCACCTTCAGCATTCTATGTCATATTCAAATAGGAGTTTTCACGACGTCGGAACCCGCTTTCGCGAGAAAACGGGGCGCAACAATCCAGACTGAAATCTAATTTGAAACGAAAACATATATAACGACAAAATACACAAGTCTAAACCCAGCCACAGACTCATAGGATCATTTATAAGTTTGCATGGAATACATTCCGATTCCCGACATAACAAGTACAAAATACTAAAAGCAAATAAATTTCCCACCATGGTTGAAGAGTAACAGGCTCACTACTGAATGTCATTTTCGGCTCTGATATCGATCATAATGTCCGTTGGAATTGGGCACTGAATCGGCAAATTTGACAGAAAAAGAAAACCTTACTAAGAAAGGTGCTTGTTGACTAAGGCCAGCTTTCGAGGAAAAGGGAGTAAGTACTTCTAATGCATAAAGAAAGTAATGCTCTGCTCTATATACTGTTTCTGAAAATCATATGACTATAGGTACCATTCTGCTAAAGTATATAAAGATATAATATTGGATGTGCATGCAAACAAAGTCTCACACTAATAAGTGAAAATACAAGGTGTAGGAATACTCTTAATCGTGCGAGGCTCTTTACGAAAAATCCTACGAGCTTGGCCGAAAAATTGATAATATCACATCATGTTTAGAGTATTCTTGGGCTGATTGAGCCAAACAGACTGGTTACAACGCTAATGGTTCGTCAACATGAGTATGGAGATGGCAGAGTAATGATGTAAGACTAGATTTATCTGTCCTATTCTTATTATATTGACATAAAAGGACATTTCTGGGAACAAACATGTCGTTTCGGGTCAGTACCCTGGTGGGTCGCTAACCGAGCCATCATCGGTCTCGATCTCCTTAAATGTTAAAGGGAAACTACCAGCTATGTCCATTTATAAGTAGCTCATTACAAAAATTGACCAATTCATAAAATATTATTAATATTAGCCAAATATTACTAATATTAGCAAATTAGCTATTTGTAGCAAAAAAATGTCAAATTTTTGGTTTCTTTTTAGTGGGTGTTATTAGAATAGATTGGATACATCATAAGGAGCTTGAATCTCAGTTTTGGGCTGATTTGGTGAAGTTTTGAGGCGGTTTGAATTGAAAATTCGAAGTAAAAATTGAACATGAAAAAAAATGATATGTGTATATCATTGTGTATCATTTGTCAATCACATATGTATCATATTTGTATCAATTGTGTATCACATGTATATCCATATATACCAGTGTGTGAGATACATGCGTGATACATGTATCGCAGAAGAATTTTTTTAACTCGATTTAGTTACGAATTTTTATACAAAACCAGTCCAAATCACCTCCAATCTTCCTCAAATTTTTTATATTGACTTATATATATGTTTTCAATGAATTTCAACTATACCCATTAAAAAAGTTCCTTTTTGGTTAGATTTTTGGAATATTGTTTTGTTTTCGTTTTGTTTTTTTGTATTTCATCACCTTATTTGCTACCTCATCCATGTCTTTCCGTCTTGCATCTAATGTTGTTAATCACGCTCAAAAATATGGAAGGTGATTTTTGCATGTGATTCTTTGAGAGAAAGAACTTTATTTATTTGGTTTTTCAATTTTTATAGGTACTTAGCTAGTTTTGATAAGTCTATGACTAATGACTAGAGGTTGGTAAGTTGACTCTTATTTGAGACATTTGTGTAAGTTTCCCAAAAGTGAAAGTATATTAAGTGTACTTGCGCTTGACACCCATTTAAATTCTAGCCATGCTTTGAAATATTTTTCAAATTTAGAGTATTTTTCTTCTCTTTCTTCTTCCTCCTTTTGCAGAAACTTGCAAATCTTCTCCCTCATTCTCCTTCTCTGCCTTATCATTTTTCAACATTCATTCACATTTTGCGCTAGGTCTGCTTAATCTGATGCATTGGGCTGGTTTTCCTGACTCTTCGCGCTACCTATGGTTTTTTCTTTTACTTTTTGGTAATAATACCTTTTCTTGATCTTCTAAGAAGTAACATACTACCTACCGTTCTAGGACACAGGTGAAATATCGCGCCATGGCACATATTATTGTTGATATTTTCTAGGTTCAACAGTTGTTTTGTGATCTTCACATTTATCATCTAGACCATCCTCTTATTTATTGTGATAATATTAGTACATTATACCTGATTGTTAATCCTCTCTGCCATTCACAGACAAAATATTTAGTTGTGGACTTTCATTTTGTTCGTGGACGGGTTACTTCTGATTTTATTTTGGTATGCTGTTTACCAACAACAACTTGCCAATATTCTTACTAAAGGTTCTTGTTTCACATAGGTTTAAATGTCCTAAGAGAGAATCTCCACATGAATAAGGGAGCGGGTTAGAATTGGAGTTATACTCTTGTAATTATGTACATTTCATTAGGCTGTTGTACAATATGCTTATACTATTCTACAGAGCACATCTATAAATATAAAGGCTTATCGTGTTTCTTACACAATTGCATAATTCTAACACCTGTACCATTAAATAACTATTTTGGCATTTGATATGGAATCTTGCCTTACACTGAATATGATGTAGCATTTTCCATTACTCTTGATTTTCCAAAAATATATTGGATGGCAACTAAAGCAGCTTGATGGATCAATGGCAGTTCCAAGATTTTTAAATTATGGATGCTCAATTATCTTTAATTTGAGAATTCCTATTTGGACTGGGTACTCAATTAATGTATTTGTATGAATTATTAGTTTTATATATAAGTAATAGTATTTATCTCCTATGATATGGATCCGTCACTAGGTGGATGTTATTTCCTTGATTTATGGAATAGTATACACAAGTCAGAAGTCCTTGGGGTCGTCAAATCCTTTACACACTGGATGCTATTTAACACCCCCCCCCCCCCCCCACAATTCTGGATGTAGCATACTAAGTTTAAAAAAATACGGCTTGGCAACTCCAGCAAAAGGTCACCTACAAAACATTATCAATAGGATACATGTGCCTACCTATGCCACTAAATTCGATACTATATATTGGGGTTTAACGCATCAAGAAATTTACTGTGCAATTGTTTACCTTGAAAATGATATTAACAATTATATTTGATTTTGTTGTTCTAAAAATATGTGATTTATTTCAATACTAGTTGTTTGGCAATAGATGCTAAGTGTAAGTAAAGAGAAACAAGATATGCAAACCAATGATGTCGCAAGGCTGGGCCTCGAGCTGGCTGGAACAGGGGCTTCGAGGCCTAGTTAGGGCAGTTAACAATGAACAATTGATGAAGAAACAATGATAACGAAGGCCTTGAAGATAGCCTTTTGCGGTTAATAATGAGCAATAAATGAAGAACAATAAATGACCAATGGATGAGCAAGCAATAAAATCTATAGAGCAATTGTTGAACACGTTTAGGCAAGAAAAGCAGAGAATGTTCTATTGTATTCAATAATCATGTCTGTTACAAATGACAATGGTCCCCTTTATATAGGAGGTGGGAAATCCCAATGTAGAACATGTCTAATAATGACGAGGAAATGCTATTGGTACAGCTGTATAATGGCTCAGTACGGATTTGTACTATTCTTGCAGACTTGGTCAGCTCTAACCACGTATCCTAGGGAGTTTTCCCGCATTTTCATGATGATCATCGATTTGTACTGCTCCGAGATTGACCACAGTGAACCTTCGATATGTTCCCTCGAGGACGCAACACGGGGTCACACTTTATGTTCTGCTTCGAGCTTCTCGAGGTCGGGCGTGGAGTGCCACAGTAGCCCCAAAGTCGGACTCCCCGATTTTGGCCGTGTACAAATAGTCCCCGCGTTTCTTAGAATGAAATGATAAGAAACGATTTGAACCTTGATTTTCCTGGGACCCTCGCGATGATATCATGCTCGTGACGTAAGCACTTGAAGGGATCGACGCGTCCCATCGGTTCATCTCCCAAAAACATTGAACGTCCCGCCGGTCCATTTCACCAAAGCATTAAATGTGCCGTCGGTCCATTTCCCCAAAAAGCAATGAATGCATGTCAGCATCGGTCGGCCATTTATGCTGCCAAACCGTCACCGACTTCCTATAAATAGGGGGCTACTCGGCTGAACAAAACTATTCACATTCCTTCTTCATCAACTTCTGGCCCTTTCCTTTCTCTATCTCTTCTTCTAATCACCCACTTTTATGATTCAAATCTGTGACAGCAAGGTCTCATGCAGCAACCTTACCAGCTATGCCAAGGCTCCTTCTCTTTTAAAAGCTTTATCTCACTGGGTGGGATTATACTGGGTTGTTGTTGTTGTTGACTCGAAACAACGAGAGAAGGGCACCAAATTCTTCCCGTATCGGAAGATATGTGGACTTTATACTGCTGCTCATCTCTCTTAACTTCAACCTGGTGTGGTGCTTCATTCCTTTTGCTTTCCATGGAATGAGGTGACACTATCATCTACTAACTTTTGCATCCCACACCGGTACAATATCTCAAGAAGTGGCTTCACAATAGTTGTGCTGACAAGACCCATACTCGCCAAGTTCTTAACCAGGCCACAATCTTTTCTAAGGATCGAGATGGAGTCCCCGAGGAAGAGGTTCTCGAAGATGTTGCTCTTGAGGATATACCCCCGAAAGTAGATTAGGTCATTGGTTGTTGTTTTTGCTTCTTATTTATGTGTAAGGGCCCCCCGTGGGCCTTGTAAACATCTTTTGTTAATATAAGAATTTCTGCTTTTCCTGCAGGTGCAGACCGCAGATGTGGCCCCAAGATCGCAGAAGCAGAAATCGCTAGGCAGAAATATGAAAAATTGAGGGTTTGAGTTCATAACCTGGAAAATCCAATTAGAGCTCGGGGGAATGTGATTCTGTGGGGATTTTGAAGAGAATATCATTGGGGTAATGATTCCTAATCCCTTTTTGATTGTATCCCATTAATCTAAGCTTAAATTCATCATTTAATTTCAGATTAGGGGTAAAAATTGGGAAAAATGGAGAAAAGTTCTTAGGCCGAGTTTTAGGATTTTGATCGATGTTTTGGTATCGGATTTGAGTGATTTTGATACGGTTAGACTCGTGAGTAAATGGGTGTTCATAATCCGTAATTTTTACCTGATTCCGAGACGTGGGCTCGGGGAGGATTTTGGGTGTTTTTAAAATTTCTCGCCGTAGCTTTAA
Source organism: Nicotiana attenuata (assembly GCF_001879085.1). Classification (NCBI taxonomy): domain Eukaryota; kingdom Viridiplantae; phylum Streptophyta; class Magnoliopsida; order Solanales; family Solanaceae; genus Nicotiana; species Nicotiana attenuata. Next base: position 128,123 of record NW_017670336.1, on the reverse strand, counting down.
ATTCATTAGTTAAATTAGTTGCTTGTAGTTTTATTTACGTTATGTAATTTATTTGATTAAATTTGGGCCACTCGGAGTTGGATACTGGTAGCAAGAGCATGATATCGGATTTATTTGAGCTGGTTCGAGGTAAGTGGCTTGCATAACCTTGTGTGGGGGAAACTCCCCTTCGGATTCGGTATTGTTGTTATTTGAATGCTGTGTACGTCAGGTGACGAGTGCGTACACGTGATAATTGTTGGAAAACACCGTTTTCATTATGTAAATATCTATGTTTCCTTTTTGTTGAACAATACTTGTATTTAAAGCCTACTGTTTAGCTTAGGAAAACATGCTTAAGTGACTTAACTAGTCTATCTGCTTAATTGCTTACTTGAATTCTGTACGACATGTTTAGAATAGAAATTTCTGTTTTCTTGGTACGAACTTGGATAGAATGTAGATCTCTGTCTTGAAGCTGTTATGTGTTTCCTTTGGGACTACGGGACGATATTCCGGGAGATCCCCCTACATGTTATTTTGAGACTACGGATCGGTATTCCGGGAGATCCCCCTGCACATTTATATTTGGGACTACGCGACGGCATCCCGGGAGATTCCCCATGTACTGGATAATTACTTTTGGACTACGGATCGGTATTCTGGGAGATTCCCTGCATATTTATGATTTGGACTACGGGACGATATCCCGGGAGATCCTCTACACATTTACGTTTGGGACTACGAGATGATATCCTGGGAGATCCCCTGTTGCTATGTCTGTGTACTAAATTACACTCTTTTTGTGATTTTATTCCTTATCGGTTGTTAGTAATTTAATTATACTATTACATTTCGTACTATTTTTATAACGACCCGGCCGGTCGTTTCATGAGTTACTGCTCTATTTCCCCCATTTCTGTCTCTTATTGTCTTGTTCAGCTGTATTATGTGTTATCAGGTCGGTTGGTTCGGGTTAGGAGAGGTTTTGGAAAGGAATAAGGCACTTAGTCTCTTTTGAGTAAGCTTAGGTTGGAAAAGTCAACCGGATGTTGTTTTATGTGAAAAAAGGCTCGGATGTGAATTTCAATGGTTCGGATATCTTCAGGAGGTTATTTGGGACTTAGGAGCGTGATCGGAATGTGTTTTGGAGGTCCAGAGTAGATTTAGGCTTGAATTGGCGAAATTGGAATTTTAGCGTTTTCCGGTTGACATGTGAGATTTTGATATAGGGGTCGGAATGGAAATCCGAAAGTTGGAGTAGGTTCTTTGTGTCATTTGTGACGTGTGTGCAAAATTTTAGGTCATTCGGACGAGGTTTGATAGACATTTTGATCGAAAGCGGAATTTGGAAGTTTTTGGAGTTCTTAGGCTTGAATCCGATGATGATTTGGTGTTTTGATGTTGTTTTGAGCATTTCGAGGGTTGGAACAAGTTTGAATGATGTTATGGGATATGTTGTCATGTTTAGTTGAGGTAACGAGGGCCTCGGGTGAGTTTCGGGTGGTTAAACAGATCAAATTCATGTTGGAGAAGTTGCAGATTTCTGCTGTTAGTGTTGCAGACATTTGGCCTTCGCTTCGCGAAAGGTTAAGTTGTGAGGCAGGAAGTTTGGCCTTCGCGTTCGTGATGTGGGTCCCGCGTTCACGGAGGGTTGGGTTCAGCGTTCATCGCGAACACGATGAGTATCCCGCGTTCACGTAGAGTATTTGCGGTAGCTGGATCCCAGGAGCTTTGTGCATCGCGTTCGTGTAGGTGTAGCCACGTTCGCGAAGGTTTGGTCAGCTGAAGTATCGCGTTAGCGAGGAGGCTTCCGCATGCGCAAAAGAGGATTTTGGTCAATGGAATTTTTGTGCTTCGTGAACGCGAGGCGTTGGCCGCGTTCGCGAAGAAGGATTTTAGATCGCTGGGCAGAATGTTTAAAAGGCCATTTTCACGATTTTTCGCCATAGTTCACCATTTTTGAGTCGGTTTTGGAGCTTCTTGAGGGAGATTGAAGAGGGAATTCAAGAGAACTTCTTGGAGGTAAGATTTATCGACTTAATACTCGATCCTATTGTGATTTCTACCTAATTAAACATGAAATTTGGGGGATGTGAAGCCTAAAATTGGGGCGTTAGGGCTTGGAAATTGGAGACCTTAATCTAGGGATTTGAGGGGTCATTTATGGTCGGATTTTGGTATTCTTGGTATGTGTAAACTCGTGAGAGTGTAAGGATTCTAGTTTTGTGTTTTTTATCAAAATCCGAGGCGTGGGCCCGGGGGTCGGGTTTTGACCAATTTTGGGATTTTTATGTAATTTGATTATTTTCGAGTGGGCTTTGTTCCTTTAGCATATTTTGATAGTTATATACTGATTTTGGTTAGATTCGGGGAATTTGGAGGCCGAATCGAGAGGAAAAGGCGTCGCGGGCTAGAATTTGGCAAGGCTTGAGGTAAGTAAAGCTTCCAAACTTGGTTCTGAGGGTTCGAAACCCCAAATTATGTGTTCTATGATTACTATTGAGGTGATGCAAATGCCAAGTGATGGGCGTGTGGGCATGCACCATGAGAATAGCGGCTTGGATCACTCTAGAGCACCGCTTAGTGACTCTTTCTTGCTGATATCTGTGTTGTATCTATGTGATTAAGATAATGAACTACAAATCATGCTAATTATCATGTTAAGGCTTCACGCCAACATTGTTGAGACCCGAGAGGTCATTTCTTGCTGTCATGTCTTTATCTTCCTGATTATTCTTTACTCAGTCCTGTTCATGCATATTATATCATGCCTCGGTCTTGATTATTTCTATTTGAGATATCATATCATTGTTCGGGCTAGTATCATCACATTTTGAGCTCGTGTGTGTGAGCTGGAGAGTATTGACTAAGTGAGGCCGAGAGCCTGATATTGATTGACAGTATGGGATCGGGCTGCACGCCGCAGCAAGATATTGATCATGCCTTCGCTGGCATTGATATAGCGCTTGGGCTCAGAGAAACCCCTCCGGAGTCTTTACACCCCCAGTGAGCGCAGTTGATGATATTGAGGGATGGATCTTCCCTGGACATGGATCTTGTCCGAAGTATTGGTATGGAGATGGATCTTCTCCATGAGGCTGGATTGACATGTTTCCTCGGTACTGGGTGACTTATAGTCTGTGATGTATGTATATATTGCGGGATGGATCTTCCCTAGGCGAAATGGGCCATATACAGTACCGAGTTGTTGAGCACTATGAGTGGAAGTAGTATATGTAACATTGATCATGCTATCTGTGCATTGGTACTTAGAGTTTCCTGAGCTTTATACTCTGTATCGTTCATACTGTGTTTAATTACTGCTGAGAAATTACATGAACTGTAAGCATGTCTACCTTTCCATACAATTTACTGTTGCAACCTGTTGAGGTTTGGTTCGTCACTACCGTCAGTCCATAGTTTGGACTTGTTACTTACTGAGTTGGTGTACTCACGTTACCCCAGCACCCCTGTATGCTGATCCAGGTATCTCGGGGCACGGTAGCAGTTGCTGATCTTGCCAGTGGAGGCCTTCTGTGGAGATTGTGAGGTAGTTGCTTGGCGACCGCAGTTCCGCCTTCTCCTTCGTTATTTTCCTTATAGTACTTTTGTTCAGATATTCTCAGACTATGTTGTCTTATTTATTTCAGACAGTTGGAGTATGTTGCTCATGACTTAGTGACACCCGAGGTCGGGATTATGTTTCTTTCCACTGGATTTGGATTTATACTTTTATCTTATTGAATTTCTGTTAAAAAAAATTATGATTTTCCTTAAGTATTTATTTGAAAATTGGAGTGTTTGGAAGTAAGTGGCTGGCCTAGTATCACGACATGGTTAGATTTTGGGTCGTGACAGTTTTACCTTGTTTTATATATATAACCAGTAGGGCCCTGACCTTCCTCGTCACTACTCGACCGAGGTTAGGCTTGGCACTTACTGGATATTGCCGTGGTGTACTCATGCCCTTTCCTGCAAATGTTTTTTGTGTGCAGATCCAGGTTCTTCTGCTCAACCGTTCTATCAGTGAGGCGGGCGATATCAGAGACTTCAAGGTATATCTGTCGCGTTCCCAGACCTAGAAGTCATTATTTATTCTCCCCTTAGCTTTAGACTTCTTGTATTTACTTTTGTTTAGACATTCTGGAGTTAGAACACTATGAAATTTTCTCTAGCTTGTGATTTCATGAGATTCCGGGTTTTGGGAGTGTTTGGTTCAGTTTGAGAGTGTGCTATTGTATATGCCGAGCCGCATTTTAAATTCTTTTATTATGTTTACCTGTAACTTGCCAGCTTCGTATTTTATTTCTTTCCTTTTTTCGCAAATTACTAGGCTTCCCTAGTCGCAAAGACTAGGTGCCGTCACGACAGTTCACGGAGGGTGAACTTGGGTCGTGACATCAATTAACCAAAACAAGTCTCCACAGTTGCTAATCAACCCACTAACAACTAGAAACACTAATTATCTCAAACTTTTATAATAAAGAACGATTCTTAACATAAGACTATAATAACAAAATATTACTCATGACACTAAATTATTGACTATGGAGTGACTCTAAGAGTTCAAAGAAAGACCATAACAATAAATGAAATCTCCGCCCAATGCGAACAAGTGCGAGGATCACCAAGAACTATCAACATGTGCGCTCTAATTGAAAAAAATCTCACCTGCATCAACTGTTGTCTCTGTAAAAAAATTAGCGGGGAATGAGTCGCTAGCTCAGTGAGTAGTAGCACTTAACCACAACCGTTTTTATTTGGGGACAAGTCAGAAAACATGCTAGTATCTCAAACAGAAAATGACATAAAATGCCCTTTTAGAAACAATAAATAATTTTCAGTCTCATCATGCTTTTCTTGTAGTATAATACAATTAACAATTCACTAATAAGCTCGGTAACCACTAACCATGTGTGTATGGGGATAATGGGCTATTTAACAGCAAAAGCAATAAAAAATCCAATATAGAATATTATTTCTAAAACCACAGGATATGACTGATTAACTGATGTTTCAAAATTTAATGTTGGTTCATTAGAACCATACAAAGCAACACCCAAAACTCCCATTAAGAGAAAAACAGAACCCCCCGTCGTGTACTGAATAATTTTTGTAGCCGAGTACAGACGTTTCTTTCCTGCCCACATGCATAGAAGTAGATAAACAGGAATTAATTCTAACTCCCACATGATGAAAAAAGGAAAAGGTCCCGAGACGAAAATGATCCAATTTGACCACTGTACATTGCTAACATGAGAAAATGGAATAATCGAGAATCTCGAGTAATTGGCCAAGTCGCTAAAGTAGTGATAAATCTTGTAAATAAAATGGGTCCTATAGAAAATCCATCTATTCCTAATCTCCAATGTAAATCAAAACAATTGATCCATTTATAATCCTCCACTAGTTGGATTAATGGATCATTCGATTGGAAGTGATAACAAAATGCATAAGTCGTTAGAATGAGTTCTAAAATACATATACATATGGTATACCACTTAATTACCCTATTTCCTTTATGGGGAAGAAAGAAAATGAAGGAACACACAAATATTGGAAAAACTAAAATTATTGTTAACCACGGAAAATAATTCGTAGTAAAGACAAGATACACTTAGACCATAAAAACCCGTGCTCAAAATATTTTGATTTTCGAGCACAGGTTTGTCGTTAAGAAAAATTAAATGGATTCAAGTAGAGTTTTCTCGAACGTATATATAAGATAGACCCATATTGCGAGTTGTTTCATGCCATAAATAAATTTGGACACTCAAGAAATCTGTTGGATAGGCGGATTCACATCTCTTACAACCAACACAGTTCTCTGTTCGTGGAGCAGAAATAATTTGTTTAGCCTTACAACCGTCCCAAGGTATCATTTCTAATAAATCGGTGGGGCAGGCTCGTACACATTGAGTACATCCTATTGTAACGGTCCGACCGGTTGTTTTGAGCATTTGCACTTCGCTCGCCAGTTCTCGGGCATGACTAGCCCCGTATGATGTATTATGACTTATGTAAATCGTCGGTTTTGGTTTTCAGGATAATCAGAATAGATTTGGAAGAACAATTCTCAGCTTGAAGCTTTAAATTTGAAAGGTTTGACCAAGTTTTGACTTTTTAGCATTTGATCTCAGATTTGAATTTTTATGATTTTGTTAGCTACGCTAGGTGATTTTGGACTTAGGAGCTTATCCGGAGTGTGATTTGGAGGTCCGTGGTAGAATTAGGCTTGAATTGGCAAAATTGGGAATTTGATGTTTCTCGGTCGGCAGTGGAAATTTTGATATCAGGGTCGGAATGAAATTCGGGAAGTTGGAATAGGTTTAGAGTATTATTTTTGACTTGTGTGCAAAATTTGAGGTCAATCGGACTTGATTTGATAGGTTTCGGCATCGGATATAGAAGTTGGAAGTTGTTAGTTTCATTAAGCTTGAATTGGGGTGTGATTCATAGTTTAGCATTGTTTGATGTAATTTGAGGCATCAACTAAGTTTTTGTCATATTATGGGACTTTTTAGTATACTTGGTTGGGGTCCCAAGAGGCTCGGATAAGTTTTGGAAAAGTTTTTGGAAGATTTTAGCGTTTTGAGCATAAGCATGTAATGATCCAAAGGTCTATTTTTAGTTCTAGAAATCGAAATTTGATTTTGAGACTTTCGGTATTTTCATAATGAATTATAGGAGTGATATGGAAAGTTTGGTCTAATTTCATCAAGTCGCGATTGGGGTTTTAACGCAAAATATGAGTTAATTGTTTAACGAGCGAAATGAGTTTCGTACTAAGCAAATGAGCTCCGAATTGAGTTTTGGTTGAACGATATATTCGTATTATTATTTGTGACTCATATGAACAAGAATCATCGAATTCCGAGTTCGTATGATGGAGTTAGAGCCTTTTTAGTAAAATTAAAGACTGTTGTTGCATCAGATCTGGTGTGCACCTTTAGCAACCAGATTTGACGCTTTTAGCGTCGAGAATTGGATTTTAGCGACCATAATCAAGTTTTTATTGTTGTTCTGTTTTTAAGCTTATTTTGACGTTTTTTGGTGAAAGAACACGGCTTGGGGCGATATTTGAGCAAGAAATCATGGAAAATCTTGAGGTAAGTCACCTGTGATCATTTCTACTCCATAATATTGAATTATCATCGAATAATCCGACTAGATTACATGTTTTTGAGGTGTAAATTAGGAATTTGGACCTAGGGATTTGAAAAAAAGATTTGAAGATTTGGAGGCCGAATTGTTATCAAAATTTAGTAATTTTAGTATGGTTGGACTCGTGGTTGAATGGGTTGTCGGATTTACTGAGTTTCATCGGATTCCGAGACGAGGGCCCCACGGGCGATTTTGAGTTAAATTTCGGATTTTGTTGGAAAATTAGTATTTTCATATGGAATTAATTCATATAATTCGTATTGACTTAATTGAATTAACTGTGGCTAGATTCGGGTCGATTGGAGGCCGATTCGAGGGGCAAAGGCATTTTGGAGTAGGATTTTGCTCGGATTGAGGTAAGTAATGATTGTAAATCTAGTCCTGAGGGTACGAAACCCCAGATTTCACATTGGTTTACTATTTTGAGGTGACGTACATGCTAGGTGACGGGCGTGTTGGCATGCACCGTTGGGGATTGTGACTTGGTCCATCCCGTAAAAACTATAAAGTTGCGTATTTGACTTAAATGATATGATAATTATGAGTTTTAGAAAGAATTTTATATAAATTTGGTTGAATGTAATATTTGGGCCTTGTGCCAGAGCTGTTTGGACCCTTAGGGGCTTTTTCTTATTATACTCTCACTGTTTTTGATTTAAGATCTATACTCAGCCATGTTGTGTTTACTGATTTCATAACTCAGTCTTTATTACTCCGTTTTGATGCATAAAATGATATTTTGGGCTGAGCACCCTGTTTTACTGTTATCCCGAGTGGCTTAAGAGGTTTCTAACTGAGTGAGGCCGAGGGCCTGTGTTGTGAGGATATTGTGGGATCGGGCTGCACGCCGTAACATGTTGTTATTGATTCATGATTTTTGTGAGGCCGCGGTCCATATTGTTTATGCTACGAGGTGGCTTGTTATGAGGCCGATGGCCTGATTGATTTATGCCACGAGGTGTCTTGTTATAGCGCTTGGGCTGTAAGAGCACTATGCAGAAAATGCTAAGTTCGAGGGTTTGATTTTATTATCCATTATTGGATCTAGAGAGCTCGGATTGAGGCGGGAATTTGAGGGATTTTCAGAGGAAACATTTGTGTAAGGATTCTTGACTCCTTTTTGGTTATATTCCACTAATCTATCATTAATTTCTTTATTTAATTAAGGATTTTGGTTGTAAAATTGGGGGAAAAGGGTGTGAGGTTCTTAGACCAAATTTTGAAGTTTTGATCGAGATTTTATTATCGGATTTGAGTAATTTTGGTATGGGAGAACTCGTGGTTGAACGGGTGTTTGGATTTTGTGACTTTAACCTGATTCCGAGACGTGGGCCAGGGTCGACTTTTTGGGGCGATTTTCTAATTTCTTGTTAAAGTCTTGATTTCATTAATTAGATTAGTTTCTTATCGTTATACTAATAGTATGAAATTGCCTTTTGCTAGATTTGGGCCATTCGGAGTAGAAAAGTCGAAGAAAAGGCATTTTTATTGCCTGATTGAGCTTGGCTTGAGGTAAGTGTCTTGTCTAACCTTGTGTGTGGGAAAATTCCCTTAGGATTTGATATTGTTGTAACAATTTGTGATATGTAAGAGCCGTGTGCGCGATGTGACGAGTGCGTACATGGGCTAAATGTTGAAAATCCGGTTTTCGCTAAGTAGTAACCTGTTTATATCTGAAATGAGTTATCCCAGCATGTGTAGTTATCATGTTTAGCCTAATATTGCATGTCTACGTGTCTAAATTCTTACTTAAAATCTGTGCAACATGCTTAGTTGAATTCCTGTTTTTCCTTGATTTGTATTTAGTCTTTAACAATAGGATTCCTTGTAGTGAATCCGTTGTTCCATCGGTTACGAGATGTGTATTTACTTTTGGGACTACTAGGCAGTACCTCGGGAGCTCTGCTGTTGCATATTTACTTCTGGGACTACGAGGCGGTACCTCGGGAGCTCCCCTGTTGCATATTTACTGTTAGGACTACGAGGCGGTACCTCAGGAGCTCCCTTGTTGAGTATTTAATTTTGGGACTGCGAGGCGGTACCTTGGGAGCGCCCCTTGTTGTTTACCCTATGTGTTGTGCTGTTACTTTTCTACAATTTCGCATTGTTAAATTCTCAGTCTATTCATTATATTACTATATCTTCTGCTTAATTATTATTGTCACGACCCGAATTTCCCACCGTCGGGATCGTAATGGCGCCTAACTCTTAGAATGCTAGGCAAGCCAACAGATAAAGTTCTAATACATTAATCATTAATCAAAACAGTAATTAACAATTAGTAAAACTAATCAGATATGAAGTGCGGAAATTTTATAACAGTTTAAAACACTAACACATGACTACCCCAAAGATCTGGAGTCACAATCCACGAACTTCTAAGAGTTTCTACAAATGCTGGTTTAAAAGGAATAGGTCATTTTCTAAAAAGTCAACAAAAGCCAACACCCGGGCCCACTTGGTCCAAACTCGAAATTCGGACCAAAACTCGATTACACATTCACCCCCAATCCCGGATATACAATTAGTTTTGGAATCCAGCCTCAATTTGAGGTCTTAATTCCCAAATTTCGAAATTCCTAAGTTCTACCCAAAAATCTCCAATTCCTCCATGAAAACCCTAGATTCTAAGATGAAATCTTGTAAAAGAACTAAAAGAGTGAAAGAAATGAGTTAAGAATCACCTACTTATGATTTGGGGAAGAAAAAGTATTTGGAAAATCGCCTCTTATGTTTTAGGGTTTTGAAAAAGTGAAAAATGGATTAAAAGTCCCGTTTATATACCACCCCCGGATCCTCACTACGCGGGCCGCGAAATAATGGGCGCGTACGCGAACCTCACGGTGGTCCGAGAATTAATGGGCGTGGCCGCGAAAATTTTGCCTTACCCACCGCGGTCCGCGAATTTTACTCTGCGGCCGCATTCTTAGGTTCAGAGACCTGCAACTCTGCAACTATCCTACACCAGGTCTTTTCTAAGCCTGGACATCCTGTAGCCTATCCGAAACTCACCCGAGCCCTCGGGGCTCCAAACCAAACATGCACACAAGTCTTAACACATCATATGAACTTGCTCGGGTGATTAAATTGATAAAATAACACCTAAAACTACGGATTTAGCATCAAAATCAATGAAATTCTCAAGAACACTTAAAGTTTCTATTTTCACAATCGAGCGTCTGAATCACGTCATATCAACTCCGTTTCTCACCAAATTTCACAGACATGACTTAAATACCATATTAAACTTGTACCGGGCTCCGGAACCATACCAACAAGATTAAACATTACTCAATTTCTAAAAACTGTTATATTTTTCAGTTTAACAATTTTCTTCAAAAATTCATGACTCGGGCTAGCGACCTCGGAATTCGATTCCGGGGATAATCCCAAGTCCCATATTTTACTACGGACCCTCCGGGACTGTCAAAACATGCGTCCGGGTCCGTTTACTCAAAATATTGACCGAAGTCAACTTAAATCAATTTTTGAAGGCAAAACTTAGTATTTTTCTCAAATTTCAGATAAAGGCTTTTTGAAAACACGCCCAGACTGTGCACGCAAATTGAGGAGAAAGAAAATGAGATTTTGAAGGCCTCGGAACCCCGAATTGGGTTCCAAAACATGAGATGACCTTTTGGGTCATCACATTCTCCACCTCTAAAATAATCGTTCGTCCTCGAACGGACATAGAAAAGTACCTGAGCTAGGGAAAATGGGGATATCTGCCCCGCATATCGGGCTCGGACTCCGAGGTAGCTGCCTCAACAAGCTAACCTCTCCAATGCACACGAACCGAAGGATAACTCTTCGATCTCAACTGACGGACCTGCCGGTCTAGAATAGCTACCGGCTCCTCCTCGTAAGTCAAATCCTTGTCCAACTGGACAGTACTGAAATCTAACATGTGGGATGGATCGCCGTGATACCTCCGAAGCATGGACACATGAAACACTGGATGTACCGCTGATAAGCCTGGTGGCAACGCAAGTTTGTAAGCCACCTCTTCCACTCGATCAAGGATCACAAAAGGCCCGATGAACCTAGGGCTTAACTTGCCCTTCTTCCCAAATCTCATTAAACCTTTCATGGGTGACACCCGAAGCAACACTCTCTCGATGACCAAGAATGCCATATCACGAGCCTTACGGTCGATATAACTCTTTTGCCTGGACTGAGTTGTACAAAGTCTATCCTAAAAGATCTTAACCTTATCGACAACATCATGTACAAAATCCGTACATAATAACCGAGCTTCTCCCGGCTCAAACCATCTAACCGGTGATTGTCACCATCTACTATACAATGTCTCATAGGGAGCCATCTGGATGCTCGATTGATAACTGTTGTTGTAGGCAAACTCCGCTAGCGGCAAGAACTGATCCCATGAACCTCCAAAGTCAATAACACAGGCGTGGAGCATATCCTCCAAAATCTAAATAGTACGTCCGGATTGTCCGTCTGAGGATGAAATGTTGTGCTCAACTCGACCCGCGTACCCATCTCATGCTGCACTGCTCTCTAGAAATGCGAGGTAAACTGCATGCCTCGGTAAGAAATGATAGACACAGGCACACCATGAAGACGAACAATCTCCCAGAGATAGACCTCTACCAACCGCTCCGAAGAATAGAAAACTGCTATAGGAATGAAATGTGCTGACTTAGTCAGCCTATCCACAATAACCCATACTGGGTCTAACTTCCTCTGAGTCCGTGGGAGTCCAACAACGAAATCATAGTGATACGCTCCCACTTCCTCTCAGGAATCTCAATCTTCTGGAGCAAACCACCAGGCCTCTAATGCTCGTACTTTACCTGCTGACAATTCAAACACCGAGCTACATATGCAACAATATCCTTCTTCATCCTCCTCCACCAATAATGCTGCCGCAAGTCCTGATACATCTTAGTGGCGACCGGATGAATAGAATACCAAGAACTGTGAGCCTCTTCTAAAATCAACTCACAAATTCCATCCACATTAGGCACACAAACACGACACTGCATTCTGAAAACTCAGTCATCTCCAACTGTAACCTGTTTGGCATCTCCGTGCTGCAATGTGTCCCTAAGGACAAGAAAATGAGGGTCATCATACTGCCGCTCTCTGATACGCTCAAACACGAAAGACCGAGCGACTATGCAAGCTAAAACATGACTGGGCTCAGAAACATCCAGCCTCACGAACTGATTGGCCAAAGCCTAAACATCTAAGGCAAGCGGTCTCTTACCTATTGGAATATACGCAAGGATGCCAATACTAGCTGACTTCCTACTCAAAGCATTGGCCACCACATTGGCCTTCCCGGGATGATACAAGATGGTGATATCATAGTCTTTCAATAGCTCCAACCACCTTCTCTGCCTCAAATTGAGCTCCTTTTGCTTGAACAAGTACTGCAAACTCTTATGATCCGTGAACACCTCACACGACACTCCATATAGATAATGCCTCCAAATCTTCAGCGCATGAATAATGGCTGCTAGCTCCAAGTAATGACCTGGATAATTCTTCTCGTAAATCTTCAATTGTCGCCAATCATATGCAATAACCTTGCCACCCTGCATCAATACCGCACCAAGTCCAATACGAGATGCGTCATAATATACTTTATAGGGCCCTGAACCCGTGGGTAATACCAACACCGGTGCCGTAGTCAAAGTTGTCTTGAACTTGTGAAAGCTCGCCTCACACTCGTCCGACCACCTGAACTGGGCACCCTTTTGGGTCAACCTGGTCATCGGGGCTGCATTAGATGAAATCCCATCCACAAACCGACGGTAATAACCCGCCAAACCCAAGAAACTCCGGAATTTTGTAGCTGATGTGGGTCTAGGCCAGTCCTTGACTACCTCAATCTTCTTAGGATCCACTTGAATACCCTCTGCTGATACAACGTGACCCAAGAATGCAATTGAACTCAACCAAAACTCATATTTTGTAAACTTAGCATATAACTGGTTGTCCCTCAGAGTCTGAAGAACAACTCAAAGATGCGGCTCATGCTCCTCTCGGCTGCGAGAGTAGATCAAGATATCATCAAGGAAAACGATCACGAAGGAATCCAAATAGGGCTTAAACACTTGGTTCATCAAATCCATGAACGTTACTGGGGCATTTATCAACCCAAATGACATTACTAGAAACTCATAATGCCCGTACCGAGTCCGAAAAGCTTTCTTAGGGACATCGGCTGACCTAATCCTCAACTGATGGTAGCCAGACCTTAAATCAATCTTTGAGAACACCTTGGCACCCTTGAAGCTGATCAAATAAGTCATCAATCCTCGGCAATGGATATTTGTTCTTAATGGTGACTTTGTTCAACTGCCAATAGTTTATGCACATCCTCATCGATCCATCCTTTTTCTTTACAAACAACACTGGCGCACCCCAAGGCAATACATTGGGCCAAATGAAGCCCTTATCAAGCAAATCGTGAAATTGTTCCTTCAATTCTTTCAACTCTGGTGGGGCCATTCGTATGGCAGAATAGAAATGGGTTGAGTGCCCGGAGCCAAATCAATGCAAAAGTCAATATCCCTGTCGGGTGGCATCCTTGAAAGGTCTATAGGAAATACCTCTAGAAACTCACGAATAACTGGTAAGGAATCCATGGAAGGAACCTCCACACTGGAATCGCGAACATAAGCCAAATAAGCCAAACACCCCTTCTCGACCATACGCCGAGCCTTCATACAAGAATGACCTTACTGGTAGAATGACCATGAGTCCCTCTCCACTCCAATCGAGGCAACCCAAGCAAGGCTAAGGTCACGGTCTTGACATGACAGTCCAATATGGCATGATAAGGTGATAGCCAATCCATCCCCAAAATGACATCAAAATTGACCATGTCAAGAAGTAGAAGATGTACATGGGTCTTAAGACCCCCAATAATAACCACACACGAGCGATAGACACGATCTACAACAATAGAATCACCAACTAGTATGGACACATATATAGGAGCACTCAAAGAATCACGAGGCACAACTAAATACATAGCAAAATAAGATGACACATAGAAGTATGTAGACCCTAGATCAAATATTACTGAAGCATCTCTACTGTAAACTGAAATCGTACATGTGATAACGGCATCGGATGCTTCATCCACAGGCCTAGATGGGAAGGCATAACATCGGGGCTGGGCCCCACCACTCTGAACTGTATCCCCGGGACGTCCTCCTGCTGGCTAGCCTCCACCTCTAGCGATATTACCTCTACCTCTAAAACCTCGACCTCCACCTCTAGATGTCTGACCCCTACCTCTACCTGACTGAGTGAACGGTGGAACACCCGGTGCCGGGACCATGGCACGAGAACCCTAATGCTGACAACTGCTCGATGCTCGAGGGAAATACCTAGCAATGTGCCTCAAATAGCCACAAGTATAAAAAGACCTCGGGTGCTGAGACTGTTGACCCTGAAACTGACCCTGACGACCTAGGTAACCACTTTGGAAACTCTGGAGCGGAGGTGCACTGATAGGAGCTGGTGGTGCACTGTAGGGTAGCTGATCAGAATACTCACATGAGAGCCACGGCCACCTGAAGCACCGTGAGAAGCCTGAAGTGCTGAATGAAACGGCCTGGGAAGTGGCCTCTACCAAAAGAATCCATGCCTCCAGACGAGGAACCACTAAACCTACCAGAATGACAAGGCGTCTTGTCAGACCCCTGACCACTCCCCTGAGCCAAAACCATCTCAACTCCCTTGGCCACATTGGCCGCATCCTGGAAAGAAATATCGCTCCCTGTCTCCTTATCCATCTACAATCTGATAGGCTGAGCGAGTCCCTCAACAGTAGGAAGTATAAGAAGAGCATGACGGGCCAAATCGACAAACCTAGTCTCATACTGAGTGACGGTCATAGAACCCTACTGAAGATGCTTGAATCGCCTGCGGTAGTCCTCTCTCTAAGTGATAGGAAGGAACATCTCGAGAAATAGCTAAGAGAACTGGTCCCAAGTCAAGGCTGGCGACCCAGCTGGTCTAGTCAACACAAAATCATTCCACCATCTCTTGGCGGACCCTACCATCTAAAATACAACAAAGTCGACCACATTGGCCTCTACTATCCCCATGTTCTGCAACACCTCATAGCAGTGGTCAAGATAATCCTGGGGGTCCTCAGAAGCTGCCCCACTGTAATGAACTATGAAAAGCTTGGTGAACTTGTCTAACCTCAACAAAGCCTCAAAAGACATGACTGGTCCACCAGTGACCTGTGCCGTAATAGCTGGCTGAACTACTCCAATTGGCTGAGCTGCTGGAGTCTGGAATTGAGGAGCCACCTGCTCCGGAGTGTGGGTAACGGGAGTCTGGGCTCCTCCCCCAGCCTCAGAGACGGATGGTGCTACAGGCAATGTGCCAGTCTGAGCTACGTTCTCCATAAGGCCCACTAGACGGACCAAAGCATCTTGAAGTACCGGGGTAGCGATGAACCCCTCGGGAACCTGAGTTGGCCCTGTCGGAATGGTCTGAGCCTGAACCTCATCATCGAACTCCACCTAAGGCTTCGCTGCTGGTGCTGGTGCTCAAGCTCTAGGCTGAACCCTGCCCCTGCCCCTGCCTCGGCATCTAGCATGGCCTCGGCCTCATCCCCTGCCCCTCGTAAAATCTGCCACTGAGGCTCGGGCTGTTGATTAGCTGATGAAATGGTACGTGTTCTCGCCATATGCGAGAGAACGAAGTGGAAGAATTCAATTAGCATTGAGAAATCAAATCGCACGATAGAGAAGATTAGAAGTGAAGTTGTTCCTAAACTCTGTAGCCTATAGGGGATAAACACAGACGTCTCCGTACCGATCCCTCAGACTTTACCTAGCTTGTTCGTAAATTGTGAGACCTAGGCAACCTATTGCTCTGATACCAACTTGTTACGACCCAGATTTCCCACCGTCGGTATCGTGATGACGCCTAACTCTTAGAATGCTAGGCAAGCCAACAGATACAGTTTTAACAAATTAATGATTAATCAAAATAGTAATTAACAATAAGTAAAACTAATTAGATATTAAGTGCGGAAATTTTATAACAGCTTAAAACACTAACACACGACTACCCCAAAGATCTGGTGCCACAATCCACGAACTTCTAAGAGTTTCTACAAATACTGGTTTAAAAAGAATACATCTGTTCCGAAAATATAGGAAACATGAAAAAAACTAGGATATAAGGAAGGGGACTCCAGGGTCTGCGAACGCCGGTAGATCTACCTTGGGTCTCATGATGGACTGAAGGGAGCAGCCCAACTCTAATTACGAGGTCCGACACCAAAATCTACATAGAAAGTTCAGAGTGCAGTATCAGTACAACCGACTCCATCTACTTGTAAGTGCTGAGCCTAACCTCGGCAAAGTAGTGACGAGGCTAGGACACGACAAATAATATGCACTTGTGCAGTTACATCACATATGAGAAATAATAATAAGTAAATTTAATAGGTAATAACGAGAAGGGGGGAAACATGCTGAGGGGAATGTGAAATTCTAAAAATGATACAGTACAGAAACACAGTAAATATCATGCTTTGAACAAACGGAAATAATAACATAGCAACATGTGTACGACATTACCCTTCGTGATTTTACTCTCGTCCTTACCATAAGAAACAATAGAAACGGCACGTCATCACCCTTCGTGCATTAACTCTCTCATAATATGGCACGACATCACCCTTCGTGCATTAGGAATATCGGAATACGGCACAACATCACCCTTCGTGCTTTATCACTCACTCACAAAATATTTGCACGGCATCACCCTTCGTGCTTTACACTCTTCCTCACCCAAAAAGCAGAAACAATAACAACCCAACGAGGGAATCATCAATAAACAACCTCATTTCAACATTTATCTTCACAATATATATCTCAACTAGAGTCAATACTCACAAATATCCAATACCAGGAAAAACATAATAAGACTTGTTTAACATGAAGAATAACCAGTTTAAGCATGAGTCGTACGTATAAAGAAACACAATAGTCACAAGTATAAGACTCACTTGCATGCTATGACCCGACAACAACGTATAGATACTCGTCACCTCACCTAGACGTCGTACTCCACAACTAAACAAGTAGCAGATAGGGCAACAATACCTAATCCCTCAATCTAAGATTAGCCACAACACTTACCTCGATTCCAGAGCCGATCTCAAAGCTCAATCACAGCTTTTTCTTTCACACAAGCCTCCGGACCAATAGAATTTAGCAAATTACCAACCAAACGATTCAATTTAAGCCTTAGGAACTACCCATGATAGCAAGGAATTCAATTTAGGTCATTTTTAAAAAAGTCAACACCCGGGCCTGCTTGGTCCAAACTCGAATTTTCGGACCAAAACCCGATTACCCATTCACCCCCGATCCCGGATATATAATTGGTTTTGGCATCCGACCTTAATTTGAGTCTAAATTTCCAAATTTCAAAAATCCTAAGTTCTACCCAAAAATCTGTAATTCCACCATGAAAACCCTAGATTCTAAGATGAAATCTTGTAAAAGAAGTAGAAAAGTGAAAGAAATGAGTTAAGAATCACTTACTTATGATTTGGGGAATAAAAAGTATTTGGAAAATCGCCTCTTATGTTTTAGGGTTTTGAAACAATAAAAAATAGATGAAAAGTCCCGTTTATATAGCACCCCCGGATCCTCACTACACGGGCCGCGAAATACTGGGCGCGGCCGCGGAAATTTGGCCTTACCCACCGCGGTCCGCGAAGCCATCCACCGTGGCCGTGAAATCCCACTGCGGTCCGTGAATTTTACTCCGCGGCCACACTCCTAGGTTCAGAGACCTGCAACTCTGCAACTATCCTACACCAGGTCTTTTCTAAGCCTAGACATCTCGTAGCCTATCCAAAACTCACCTGAGCCATCGGGGCTCCAAACCAAACATGAACACAAGTCTTAACACATCATATGAACTTGCTCGGGCGATAAAATAGCTAAAATAACACCTAAAACTACGGATTTAGCATCAAAATCAATGAAGTTCTCAAGAACCCTTAAAGTTTCTATTTTCACAATCGAGGGTCCGAATCACGTCATATAAACTCTGTTTCTCACCAAATTTCACAGACATGACCTAAATACCATATTAAACATGTACCGGGCTCCGGAACCAAAATATGAGGCCGATACCAACAAGATTAAACATTATTCAATTTCGAAAAACCATAATATTTTTCAGTTTAACAATTTTCTTCAAAAATTCATTTCTCGGGATACGGACCTCGAAATTCGGTTCCGAGCATACGTCCAAGTCCCATATTTTTCTATGGACCATCTGGGACCGTCAAAATACGGGTCCGGGTCCGTTTACTCAAAATGTTGACCGAAGTCAACTTCAATCAATTTCTGAAGTCAAAACTTAGTATTTTTCTCAAATTTCACATAAAAGCTTTCCGGAAACGCGCCCGGACTGCGCACACAAATAGAAGAGAAAGAAAATGAGGTTTTGAAGGCCTCAAAACCCCGAATTGGGTTCTAAAATACGAGATGACCTTTTGGGTCATCACAATTATATTCCGGTAGGCCCCTAACCTGACCTTATCACTACTCTATCGTGGTTAGGCTTAGAACTTACTAGGTACCGTTTTGGTGTACTCATACTACTATTCTGCACATGTTTTGTGTGCAGACCCAAGTACCTCCTACCAGCCCCGATATCAGTGAGCAGTGAATACGTGGAGACTTGAAGGTATATCTGCTAGTGTCCGCAGACCTCAGAGTCCCCCTATATCCCGTATGTTGTTCTTCTTTATTCCTCTGAGATACTGATGTATAGCGACAGTTAGTACATTCCTTAGAGCTTGTGACTTGTGACTACCGGGTTTTAGGAGTGTTTATGCTTGGAGTTGTTAGTTTTACTTGTACATGCCGAGTGGCAGTTTTCCAGTTTTAGCTATATATATATCTATTGTTGTTGAGGTTTATTCATTAATTTTATTGTTATTTAAGTTATTTCGTAATTTTTACGCTTACCTAGTCTTAGACACTAGGTGCCGTCACGGCATCTTACGGAGGGAGATTTAGGTCACAAGCAGGTTTAGTAGAGACTCGCGGATCAGTACGAAGACGTTTGTACTTATCTTCGGAGGTTATGGAACTATTAGGAAAAAGTTTCACTTCTTTGATTCCTTATCGTGCAAAGTTATTGACTCCATGATTCTATACTTTTGTCTTTCTATTCTCTCACATATGGTGATGACACATACAGCCGAATCAGATGAACAGACACCTGCGCCCCCTGCTGGAGCCGCGAGAGGATGTGGCCGGGGTAGAGGTCGGGGACATCCACGTGGTGCAGCCAAAGCACCCACTTGAACTGCTATAGAGGATCCACTAGTAGCTCTAGTTGGAGAGCAGGCATCTTAGATGCCTGTTACCGCACCAGCTCTTCTGGAGACCCTTGCCCAGTTTTTGAGCATGTTCGGCACTTTAGCTCAAGCAGGGTTGATCCCCCTTGCTCCTGCCACATCTCAGGCGAGGGGAGGAGCACAGACTCCTGCCGCCCGTGCTCCAAAGCAGCGGGTTCAGGAATACCAGGTTCCAGAGGTCATACCAGTGCAGCCAGTAGCCCTAGTTCAGCCCGAGGGTAGGGCAGCAGTTTTTGTGGATGAACAGCACAGGCTCGAGAGGTGCAAGAAGTATCACCCTCCTACTTTCAATGGCTTGTCGTCAAAGGATGCCCAGGGTTTTCTTGAGGAGTGCCACTGCATCCTCTGTACTATGGGTGTTGCGGAGTCTAGTGGGGTTTCTTTCACTATGTTCCAGCTTAAGGGAAGCGGCTTATCAGTGGTGGTGTGCATACGAGTTAGGTATTCCAGTCGAGGCAACTTCACTTACTTGGACTCAGTTCTCGGATATGTTCTTGAGGGAGTATGTTCCTCAGAGTCTTAGAGATGCATGGCACGCAAAGTTTGAGCGGTTGCGCCAAGGTTCTATGACCATGTCGGAGTTTGCGGTCTGGTTTAGTGATTTGGCTAGACGTGCACCAGCCTTGGTTGCTACAGTTCGAGAGCCGATCTATCGATTTATCGAGGGGCTCAAGCTAGTATCACATTTATCATGGCTCGAGAGTAAGGGATGGACATCGCATACCAGCAGGTAGTGGGGATTTCTAGGGTAACGGAGCGTATGCTAATTCAGAAGAGAGAGGCCAAGAGGTCTCGAGAATCTGTCACTTACAGTGGTACTAGTTCCCCAGCTACAGTTCGTCATGGTAGGGTCTTTGTGAGTCGCCCTATTTATTCAATACTTCTAGCTGCCAGCGGTATTTCGGCCACTCCTAGGCCCCGGGCTTCCTATTATGCACCGCCATTCTCTAGTGCACCTCCTGCACGGGGTGCTTTTAGTGGTCAGTCCAGCCGACCAAGCATGAGCCAGCTACTCGTCATGTGGTGAGGCATTGCCCCAGACTTGGGAGGGGTGCACCTCCACAGACTACTCAGGCACCGCGCACTCCACTGGGTCCTCAGGCTATGGTTACAGCACCAGCTACCATCCCACCTGCTCAGCCAGCTTGAGGTGGAGGTCGGGCAGGTAGAGGTCGCCCTAGAGGGAGAGGCTAGGCCAGATATTATGCTCTTCTTGCTCGTACGAAGGCAGTTGCATCCGACTCTGTCATTACAGGTATTGTTTCGGTCTGTCATAGAGATACGTCAGTCTTATTTTATCCAGGCAAAACTTATTCCTATATGTCATCTTATTTTGCTCCGTATTTGGGTGTATCCCATGATTCTTTGAGATCTCCTGTCTATGTGTCTACACCTGTGGGAGATTCTATTGTTGTGGACCATGTGTATTGGTCATGTTTGGTTATTCTTAGTGGTTTTGAGACTAGAGCCGATTTATTATTGCTCAGTATGGTAGACTTTGATATTATTTTGGGCATGGTTTGGTTGTCACCCCATTATGTTATTCTTGATTGTCACGCCAAGGCTGTGACGCTAGCTATGCCATGATTACCATGGTTAGAGTGGAGAGGTACCTTAGATTATATTCCTGTAGAGTTATTTTATTTTTAAAGGCTCAACGAATGGTTGAGAAGGGGTGTGATGTGTATCTACCTTATGTGAGAGATGTCAGTATTGGTACCCCTACCGTTGAGTCAGTTACAGTAGTGAGGGATTATCCAGATGTATCTCAAGCGGATCTTTCGGGCATGCCGTCCGATAGAGATATCGACTTTGGTATTGATTTGTTACCAAACACTCAGCCCATCTTTATTCCTCCATATCATATGGCTACGCCTTAGTTGAAGGAATTGAAGGAGAAGTTGCAAGAGTTGCTTGATAAGGGCTTCATTCAGCCCAGTGTATCGCCTTGGGGTGCTTCAATCTTGTTTGTGAAGAAGAAGGATGGATATATGCACATTTGTAATGACTATCATCAGTTGAACAAAGTTATAGTGAAGAACATGAATCCTTTGCCTCGTATTGACGACCTATTTGATCGGTTACAGGGTGCCAGAGTGTTTTCCCAGATTGACTTACGTTCAGGCTATCATCAGTTGAAGATTTGGGAGCCAGATATCTCGAAGACTGCTTTCAGGACTCTGTATGGTCACTACGAGTTCCTTGTGATGTTATTTGGGCTTACCAACGCCCCAGCAACATTCATACATTTTATGCATAGTGTGTTCCGACCCTATCTTGACTCATCCGTCATTGTGTTTATTGATGACATTCTAGTTTACTCCCGGAGTAGGGAGGATCATGAGAAGCACCTGAGAACTGTGCATCAGACCTTGAGAGAAAAGAAGTTATATGCAAATTTCTCAAAGTGCGAGTTCTTGATAGATTTAGTAGAATTTTTGGGTCATGTAGTGTCGAGTGAGGGGATCAAGGTGGACCCGAAGAATGTTGAAGCAATGCAGAGTTGGTCCAGACTGTCCTCAGCTACGGAGATTCGGAGTTTTCTTTGTTTGGCGGGGTATTACCATCAATTTGTAGAGGATTTATCATCTATTGCACCACCTATGACCTGAATGACCTAGAAGGGTGCTTTGTTCAGGTGGATAGAGGAGTGTGAGGAGAGCTTTCAAAAGCTTAAGATAGCTTTGACTACAGCCCCATTATCGGTATTGCCTTCAGGTTCGGGATCTTATATTGTATATTGTGATGTGTCGCGTATTAGTCTCGGCGCGGTGTTAATGTAGGACGGTAGGGTGATTGCCTACGCGTCTAGATAGCTAAAGGTGCATGAGAAGAACTATCTTGTCCACTACCTTGAGTTAGCAGCAATTGTTCATGTATTGAAGATTTGTCAGTACTATTTGTATGGGGTCCCTTATGAGATCTACACCGATCACCGGAGTCTGCAACATCTGCTCAAATAGAAGGATCTTAACTTGCGTCAGCGCAGGTGGTTAGAACTGCTTAAGGACTATGATATAACTATTCTATACCGTCTCTGGAAGGCCAATGTGGTGGCCGATGCCTTGAGTCACAAGGCAGAGAGTTTGGGCAGCTTAGCATATCTACTAGCAGAAGAGAGGCCATTAGCATTGGATGTTCAAGCCTTGTCCAACCAGTTTGTTAGATTGGACATTTTTTAGCCGAGTCGAGTTTTGGCTTGCGTGATTTCTCAGTCTTCTCTTTACGATCGTATCAGGGAGTGTTAGTATGATGACCCCCATCTACTTGTCCTTAAGGACACGGTTCAGCACGGTGATACTAAGGAGGTTACTATTGGAGATGACGGTCCGTTGAGAATGCACGGCAGGCTATGTGTGCCCAATATAGATGGTTTGCGTGAGCTGATTCTCTAGGAGGCTCACAGTTCACGGTACTTCATTCATCCAGGTGCCACGAAGATATATTGGGACTTGAGTCAGCATTATTGGTGGAGGAGAATGAAAAAGGACATAGTAGAGTATGTAGCTCGGTGCCTAAATTGCCATCAGGTGAAGTATGAGCATTAGAGACTAGGTGGATTGCTTCAGAAGCTAGAGATTCCGGAGTGGAAATGAGAGCGGATCACTATGCATTTTGTTATTGGGCTCCCATAGACTCAGAGGAAGTTTGATGCAGTGTGGGTGATTGTGGATAGGTTAACCAAGTTGGCTCATTACATTCCAGTAATGACTACTTATTCTTTTGAGCAGCTGGCTCGAGTTTATATTTGCAATATTTTCAGGCTTCATGGCGTGCCGATATCTATCATTTCTGATCGGGGTACGCAGTTCACATCGTGGTTCTGGAGGGACTTACATCATGAGTTAGGTACTCGGGTTGAGTTGAGCACAACATTTCACCCTCAGACGAATGGAACAATCCGAGCGCACTATTTAGATACTAGAGGATGTGCTCTGTGCATGTGTGATGGAGTTTGGGGTTTCTTGGGATCAGTTCTTGCCACTTGCAAAGTTTGGCTACAACAACAGTTATCAGTCAAGCATTCATATGGCCCCGTATGAGGCTTTGTATGATAGACAGTGCCGGTCTCAAGTGGGTTGGTTCGAGCCGGACGAGGCAAGGCTATTGGGTACAAACTTGGTTCAGGATGCTTTGGAAAAGGTTAAGGTGATTCAGGCTATCGTGATGTTGCATTCATGGTTAGGGAGCGGGTCTTGCTCAAGGTTTTGCCCATGAAGGGTGTTATGAGGTTCGGGAATAAGGGCAAGTGGAGCCCTTGGTATATCGGGCCTTTCGAGATTCTTGAGAGGGTTGGAGAGGTGGCTTACATACTCGTACTACCACCTAGTCTAGCTGCAGTTCATTCAGTGTTCCAAGTTTCTATGCTCCGGAAGTAACAATGCGATCCATCTCATGTGTTAGATTTCAGCTCAGTCAAGTTGGACAAGGATTTGTCTTATGTTGAGGAGCCGGTGGCCATTTTGGACATGCAGGTTCGAAAGTTGAGTTCGATGAGCATTGCTTCAGTGAAGGTTCAGTGGAGGGGTCAGCCAGTCAAAGAGGCGACTTGGGAGACCGAGCATGATATGTGCAGCCATTATCCTGATCTTTTCACCGCTTCATGTATATCTCTATGCTCGTTCGAGGATGAACGATTGTTTTAAGAGCGGGAGGATGTAACGACCCGACCGGTCATTTTGAGAGTATTAGCCTTGATCCCCTATTTACTGCTTCCTCTATTTTATTTTATGCTAATGTGACTCGCCGAGTTAGTCAGTTCGGGCCCGGAGGGGTTTCGGAATGAATTGAGATACTTCGTCTCAAGGTAGGAAGCTTCTGTTAAAATGGTTGACCGGATGTTCACTTATGGATAAACGAGTTCGGATTTGAGTTTTGATGATTCCATTAGCTCCGTTGGATGATTTTTGCCTTAGGAGCGTGTTCGGATTGAGATTTGTAGGTCTGTAGTTGAATTAGGCTTGAAATGATGAAAGTTGGATTTTTTGAAAAGTTTGACCGATAGTGGATTTTTTGATATCAGGGTCGTATTGGAGTTCCGAAAGTTGGAGTAGGTCCATGGTGTCATTTGTTACTTGTGTGCAAAATTTGAGGTCAATCGGGCGTGATTTGATAGATTTCAGCTTCGGTTGTAGAAGTTGGAATTTTGTTTAGTTCATTACGCTTGAACTGGGTTGCGATTCATGTTTTAGATGTTGTTTGATGTGATTTGAGGGATCGGCTAAGTTCTTATGATGTTTTAGGACTTGTTGGTGTAATTGGATGAGGTCCCGAGGGCCTCGGGTTGATTCCGGGTGGTTAACGAATTTGGAATTGGACTTAGAGAGTTGCTGAAGTTGGAAAGTTGCTGGTGTAATTGCACCTGCGGAAGTCTCATTGCAAGTGCGAGCTCTTAGAAGCAAGGAATGGAGCGCAAAAGTGGACTAGGACGAGGTGGCCAGTGGTCTCAGGTGTGGCGTGAAGAACACAGAAGCAGAACCGCTCCTGCGGAGGGATGATCGCAGAAGCGGAGAGTGAGTTGGATGAGAAGTTCGCAGAAGCAAGCTAGGTTCGCGGGCGCGCACGTGCAGGTGCAGCCTTTTGATCGCAGAAGCGTACTCAGGGGACTTAATACAAGTCTGCACCTGCGATGGAAAATTCTGCATGTGCGGTACCGCTAGTGCGGCTATGGGTCCGCACGTGCGAAGTCACTAGGCAGAAAAGGCTAAGTTCGAGGGTTTGATTTCATTATCCATTATTGGACCTAGAGAGCTCGTATTGAGGCGAGAATTTGAGGGATATTCAGAGGAAACATTTGGGTAAGGATTCTTGACTACTTTTTGTTTATATTCCACTAATCTATCGTCAATTTCTTCATTTAATTAAGGATTTGGGTTGTAAAATTGGGGGGAAAGGGTGTGAGCTTCTTAGATCGAATTTTGAAGTTTTGATCGAGATTTTGGTATCGGATTTGAGTAATTTTGATATGTTTGAACTCATGGTTGAACGGGTATTCGAATTTTGTAACTTTTACCCAATTCCGAGACGTGGTCCCGGGATCGACTTTTTGGGGCGATTTTCTAATTTCTTGTTAAAGTATTGATTTCATTAATTAGATTAGTTTCTTATAGTTATATTTACAGTATGAAATTACTTTTGGCTAGATTTAGGGGTTTCAGAGTCGGAAAGTTGAGGAAAAGACATTCTTATTGACTGATTGAGCTTGACTTGAGGTAAGTAACTTGTCTAAACTTGTGGAGGGGGGAGGGGGGGAATCCCCCTTAGGATTTGGTATTGCTGTAACAATTTGTGATATGTGAGTGCCGTGTACGTGAGGTGACGAGTGCGTACACGGGCTAAATATTGAAAATCCAATTTTTTCTAAGTAGTAACCTGTTCTGTTTATTATATCCTAAATGAGTTATCCCAGCAAGTGTAGTTATCATGTTTAGCGTAATATCGCATGGCTACGTGTCTAAATTCTTACTTGAAATTTGTGCAACATGCTTAGTTGGAATTCTATTTTTTCTTGATTTGTATTTAGTCTTTAACTGTAGGATTCCTCGCTGTGAATTCGTTGTTCGATCGGTTACGAGCTGTGTATTTACTTTTGGAACTACGAGGGGTACCCCGGGAGCTGCCCTGTTGCACATTTACTTCTGGGACTATGAGGCGGTACCTCGGGGGCTCCTCTGTTGCATATTTACTTTTGGGACTACGAGGCGGTACCTCTGGAGTTTCCCTGTTGTATATTTACTTTGGGACTACGAGACAGTACCTCGGGAGCTTCCCTGTTGAGTATTTGCTTTGGGGACTACGAGGCGGTACCTCAGGAGCTCCCCTTGTTGTTTACCCTATGTGCTGTGTTGTTACTTTTTCGCAATTTCTCATTGTTAAATTCTCAGTTTCTTCATTATATTACTATATCTTCTGCTTTAATTATTATATTTCAGTAGGGCCTGACCTGACCTCGTCACTACTCTACCAAGGTTAGACTTGGCGCTTACTAGGTACCGTTGTAGTGTACTCATAATACTCTTCTGCACATGTTTTGTGTGCAGACCTGGATACCTCCTACCAGACCCGATATTAGCGAACAGTGAATACGTGGAGACTTCAAGGTATATCTGTCAGCGTTCGCAGATCTCGGAGTCCCCCTCTATCCCTTATGTTTTTCTTCTTTATTCCTCTAAGATACTGATGTATAGAGACAGTTAGTACATTCTGGGCATAATGTGAGACTGCTCGCCATTTGACTTTGATGAGCCAGTCAACAGCTCTACTTTTGATGCATCAACTTCTTGAATCCTCCATGTTCCTTCAGTGATCAACTTTTAAAATCATTTCGAATGCACCATTTAAGCCCAAAATTAACTGCAATTGCTTCAGCCACAATATTGTTAGTTTGGATACCAAATGGTACAGAAAATACAGCAATAAGTTCTCCACAAAAAGCTCTAATAACTGCAAAACATCCACTGCCCCCTGGGCTCCCTTTGTGCACAACCATTTGTGTTTCAAAAAACCTTCTGCATATCCCATTTTGTCCAACGAATCAAAAATCTACCATATGTGATAGGAGGGACTAATTTTCAAAAAAGAAAAGAAATAAAAAAACGCTTTCTACTTTTTGTAGCACAGGTCCCGAAAGATTTATTAGCTTCCCAAGTTTATTTGGAATTAATTGGAGCAGTTATATGATCGTTGCAATTATTAACTCCATCTATACTCCTATTATTTAGGTGTAAGGCATCGATTCTATCAACAGATTATATCTTCAATTTTCTTCTCACCTACTATTCATATGCTTAACCCTACCATTAAAATTTTTAAAGATGCTCAAGCCTAAATATGGAAAATGAGAGATGAATACTATTGTTTTCTTTAAACAATATTATTACCCATTATACGAAATAATCTTAAATTATAAATTGTTGGATTGAAGAGTGCACACCCATACTTGAAAATACAGTATCAAACCATAAGCCAAGAGGAAACCACATAGCCTTTATTTTGGTCACTTTTCACTTTTAGTGGTTGAGTTCTATATGGTATCAATAATTTGGCAAACTGGGACTCACTTGGCTGGTTTAAATATTATATTAAGAGATTTTCCGGAGGAGTAACTAAGAAAATATTGGTCAAAAACCATAATATAAATTCAAAAAGATGATCTTGACACCTTGTGGTCATGTGATCGTAAGACAAACTGCAGAGGTATTTCAAGGGCTTCTGTGTCTAATCTAAACTCTTTGATTAAAAGTTTAAATAAAAAGGGAACTTCCAATATTGTGAGGATTTCTTGACATGGCTATTTGTGATTATTGCATGGATTTCTTCGTAAAAGGCCCAAAAACCACAGTATAAAAAAGAAAAAGGTATATATTTAGCCGCTCCCCAAATAATAACCAAAAAAATATGGTGTGTAATTTTTGGATATATTCATGTAAAATTGGCTAACGAATATTATGCAATAAGTGCATATTTTTGTATATTTTTTGCTAGCGAATGTAATTAGTTAAAATATAAAATAGACCAATCAGCCAAAAATAATTGCATTTGCTAGTTATATATATATATATATATATATATATATATACACACACACACACACACACCCCTCCTTTTTTCCGAGAGTATAGGGAGTTTTCCCAATTAAAGTGACATTAATCGAAATGGGATTATTTGTTCAATTTCAGAGTCGCCACTTGGAATATTTGTTAAGGTGTCCCAAGTCACCAGCTTATTTTAAATTCCAAATCGAGGAATTTTGACTCTGTTTAAAGTTCGCGAAACCAGAAGACATGGTAAGGAATTTTGTTAACCCGGGAGAAGGTGTTAGGCATTCCTGGGTCCCGTGGTCTTAGCACGATCGCTTTAATCATACCTGGCTTAATTAAATTTTTTAATACTCATTTTAGAACCTGTGTACATTTTACCTTTTACCGCTTAATTATGGCGTTTATGGATTTATCTTGAAAACGGATCACATGTGTGTGAATTCGTTTTATTTGGGGCTCTAAAATCATGTCACGCGTACGTGTACACAATTAATCACGCTTTATTAATTAAATATTGTTCGGCCAAAGTCGCGCGAACGCGTACTTTGATTTATTTTAGGAATCATAATTATGTCAGGCGGACATGTACATAATCGTGTTAATGAATTAAATGATGCCTAAAGCATTCTACGAATATTCATTTTAAAAATCGTGATCGTGTCAGGCGAACGTGTACATAATCACGATAATTTGATTAAATGCGCGCCTAAAAGCATTTCTACGGATGTTCAAAAAGGCGATTAATTAATGTTTTGAGTTTGTAACGACTCGACTGTCGCTTTGAACATTTGCATTCCGCTCGATTGTTTGAGGTCATGAGTAGCTCTGTATGATGTATTATGATTTATGTGAATCATCGGCTTTGGTTTTCAGGTTATTCAGAATTGATTTTGAAGAATGGTTCTCAGCAAGAAGATGTAAATTTGAAAGGTTTGACCAAATTTGACTTTTAGGTATTTGACCTCAGATTGAATTTCTGATATTTTTGTTAGTTCCGTTGGGTGATTTTGGACTTAGGAGCGCGTCCGGATCGTGATTTGGAGGTCCGTATTAGAATTTGGCTTGAAATGGCAAAAGTTGGAATTTTTGAAAGTTTGACCGGGAGTGGACTTTTTGATATCGGCATTGGATTTTTATTCCGGAAGTTGGAGCAGGTCCGTAATGTCAAATGTGACTTGTGTGCAAAGATGAGACACATGGAGTTTATTTGTGTTCGGAAATGATCTCTGAGTTACTCTTCTATGCTACAGAGAGTTGTGATTCGTTGGTTATATGCACACATGGTGTGGATCAATTTGGATTTATATCGGGATTTGAGCGGTGTGAGTATTTGGGTATTGCATCATTGATTGCGCATTGGCTATGTCCTTTCCGGATCGTGGTATTGTGTTATTTGCCCTCTGTGGTTATGGTAATGCACTATGGATACTTGATGTCAAATTTCGTGTGGTGATTGATTTTGAGCAAGGCAGCTCGAGGATTCTAAAATGGACCAGCGTTTCAATGGGGTCACACATTGTAGTGAAGTTATTTTGAGATATGATTCTTGGAGTCGGATTTGTATGTTTTGGTTCTACGATGTGTGATAGGCTCTTAGCATGGTGTTTTGATGGTACTTGTTAAGCTGGCGGGACAATTCTCTTGTTTGAGTCTTTTTCATGATTGAGTACATTTGGGGTGTTTCTATTGGGTGCACGAATTGCATAAGTTATGGATTTGGGTTGTATTGATGTGTTATGTCACCAGAGTGGTCGTGCTGGATGAGATAGGTCATTGGACTTAGAATGAATACTATCAGAATTGGTTACAGCAGGTTGGAAGGATAATATCGAAAGTCGGCTTAGAAATCTGCTATAGTTCCTGTCGGAGAAGAGGGAGCTCCATGACTTGTTGATCTGACGAATGGTTATGAGTTCTGCGTGTTTCTTTCATCATTGGTAGTATATGAAGGTGTTAGAATGAGACTTTGTTTGGTAAGAGATTTATTACCGGTATTGGGTTGTTTTGAGCAGCTACTGTGATTAGAAATTATCTCTATGAGTGTTTGAATTATGTGGTATATCATGTGATTACATCTTGGGTTATGATTTCAGCTTGTTCGGACTTATACAGTGTGTAGATGCGAGATTCTGATCTTGTAGAAAATTTCGGATGTAAAAGTTGGATTCTAAGACTTATGGGCTAGGTCGGATTATGCAATTTTAGTTATGTTGTGTTATCAGACCTATATGGGATATGGTGATGTGGGATCACCCCCGGGTATATGCATGGTAAGGTTACTCGGCGATTTGCTGGCTTTTGGAACAACTCTTGGCACCTTCGAGGACGAACGTATGTTTAAGGGGGGGAGGATGTAACGACCTGACCGGTCGTTTTGAGCATTTGCACTCCGCTCGGTTGTTTGAGGGCATGAGTAGCTCCGTATGATGTATTATGACTTATGTGAATCGTCGGTTTTGGTTTTCAGGTTATTCAGAATTTATTTGGAAGAATGATTCTCAGCAAGAAGATTTAAATTTAAAAGGTTTGACCAAGTTTGACTTTTCAGTATTGACCTCAGAATGGATTTCTGATATTTTTGTTAGCTCCGTTGGGTGATTTTGGACGTAGGAGCGCGTCCGAATCGTGATTTGGAGGTCCGTAGTAGAATTTGGCTTGAAATGGCGAAAGTTAAAATTTTGAAAAGTTTGACCGGGAGTGGAATATTTGATATCGGAGTCGGGTTTCGATTCCGGAAGTTGGAGCATGTCCGTTATGTCAAATGTGACTTGTGTGAAAAATTTAAGGTCAATCGGACATGCTTTGATAGGTTTCGACGTCGGTTGCGGAAGTTTGAAGTTTCAAAGTTCATTGATTTAGAATTGGGGTGTGATTCATCGTTTCGATGTTGTTATTTGTGTTTTGAGGCCTCAAGTAGGTCTGTATTATGTTATGGGACGTGATTATATGTTCGGACGTGGTCCCGAGGGGCTCGGGCGTGTTTCGGATTGATTTGGGCTATATTTCTTTATGTTTTCACTGCTGGTGTGTTTTGATATCTGGTGTCACTTTGTTTCATCGCGATCGCGGAGCGAAGAATGCGATTGCGTAAGGGGAAAAAATCTGAGGCTGGTTGCTTCATTTTCGCGTTCGCGAACATGGGTCTTGGATGGGGGATTCAAATCTTTTATGGTCCAGACTCCAGCATTCCATGTGTATTACCAACCCAATAATTTTTGTACATTTTATTCCCTTTTGTTATAATATAGAGATGTTCATTTTTTTTTTTCAAAAATATAAATCTTTTGCTATACCAAAATTTCGTGAAATACTTACATTCTTCTACTCTATACATCGCATATGTTGTGGCAGATTGAGTATCGCGTCCGCGTTGGTGAGCATGTGTTCGCATTGTGTTGGGACTGAGTTGAGGCAGTGTTGGTTATCCCTTCGCGTTCGCGAGGTTCGTTTCGCGAACGTGTAGTTCAGTCAGCAGTGTATAATGCAATCTTGAGAAGACTATGCGATCGCGTAGGGCATTATTCAGGAGCATTGTTTTTTTTTCTTCGCGATCGCGATGGTACTTCCTCGATCGCGATGCATTAAGTTCTAATAACTCCACCACATCCTCTATCCCCTGGGGTCCCTTTCTGCACAACCATTTGTGTTTCAAAACAGCGAATCAAACATCTACCAAATGTGATAGAAGGGACAAAATTTCAAAAACGAAAAGAAATAAAAAGACGTTTTCTACTTTTGTAGCACGGGTCCCGAAAGATTTATTAGCTTTCCAAGTTTATTTGGAACTAATTGGATCAGTCATATGACCGTTGAAATTATTAATTCCACTCTATACTCCTATTATTTAGGTGTAAGGCTTCGATTCTATCAAAAGATTATCTCTTCAATTTTCTTCTCACCCACTGTTCATATGCTTAACCCCGCAATTAAAAGTTTTAAAAATGCTCGAGCTTAAACATGGCAAATGATGTGAATACTGTTGTTTTCTTTAAAAAATATTATTACTCATTATACAAGAAACTATAAATTATTGGATTGAAGAGTGCACACCCATACTTGAAAATACAATATCAAACCATAAGCCAAGAGGAAACTACATAACCATTATTTTGGTCACTTTTCACTTTTAATGGTTGAGTTCTATATGATATCAGAGCCATAAAAGGATTCACACAAAACTTTAAGAAACAAATGTCACGATCCCAGTTCGCCCTCCGTGAACTGTCGTGACGGCACCTAGTCTCTACAACTAGGTAAGCCTAACAAATGCGGAACATAAACAAAACTTGCAGAAGAAATAAACAAAAGCCAAAAATAACCGAATGAAATAATATTTAAAATGTCGCTTGGCATACACAATATTTAACTTCTCAAAACCAATATATATACATTAAAAACCCGGAAACCCATGAATCACAAGCTAAGAAATACTACATAGCTCTAACTCCGGAATGTCTAACAAGAACAGAAAGTACAGAAGGGCCAAATACTAAAATGCAAGAATAGAAGGGGACTCCTTGGTCTGTGGACGCGGAAGATATACCTCGAAGTCGCTAGAGCAGTCGCCTCGCCTCAGGGGTGATAGGACTGGATAGAAGTACCTGGATTTGCACATGAAAAACATGCGCAGAAAGGGCATGAGTACACCACATCGGTACTCAGTAAGTGTCAAGCCTAACCGGTTGAGTAGTGACGAGGAAAGGTCAGGGCCCTACTGAGATTAAATAAAAGATAAAGCTCGACAGTGAAGAGCAGAGCAGTATAAATAAGTACAGCAGTAAAAGCAACACATGATATAAAGGACAACAACAACTGTACAGAGGCAACGAAAACACAGAAGAAAATACAGCTCAACACCAATATTATCAACCGGGATCTTCCAGGATACCGTCCTGTAGTCCCAAATATACATATCCAATAAGTCTCTCGGGATACCGACCTATAGTCCAGCTCATAGTACACGGGAATCTACCGGAATCCCGTTCCGTAGTCCCAAACATAAATACCTAGTACTGGAGGAATCTACCGGGTGCATTCCCGTAGTTCCATATAACTGTGCAGGGGGATCTACCGGAATCCCACATCCGTAGTCCCAAATGTAAACAGACAAAAGGGGGGAGCTACCGGAATCCCACATCCGTAGTCCCAATGCAAATACACAACAGCAACAGGAGAAATGCTCAGAAATATCAAACTTCATATTAAGGCAAACAAATAGTCTAGCCTAGCATGCTGCACAGAATTCAGGTAAAGCAGTTAAACAAATAAGGCAATTTAATCACTTAGACATGCTTTTCCTAAGCTAACACAGGCTTAAATAGTACAAGTAATAAAACAGGAAGGAAAACATACTAGTAGTTACTTAATGAAAATTAGATTTCCAACAATTAGAACAAGTACGCACTCGTGACCTTACGTACAAGGCATTTCAATTATCAAATATACCAAATCCTAAGGGAAAAGTCTCCCACACAAGGTTAGGCAAGCCACTTACCTCGAGCACGCTCAAATCAACCCGAAACCACGCTCTTGCCAATGAGTACTCGACTCCATATGGCCAAATATATTCAATTCAATTGCATATTGTAAATAACACTTCAAGTAACTGATTCTACAATTAAATTCTAAGCTAATACGCGAAATTAGGTAAAATGACCAAAATGCCCCTCAGGCCCACATCTCGGAATCGGGTAAAATTTACATTTTCGGAATCCTCATACTCTCACGAGTCTATGCATAACAAGAACACTGAAATGGGAGTTCAATTGACCCCTCAAATACCGCTTTTAAGGTCTCTTAATCTCAAGCCCTAATTAGCCATTTTTCCCAAATTTTCCACCACTAGTTAGGTCTTTAATCACATAAAAACGAGTTATGAAGTCAAAAATATTACCTCCAGGTGATTCCCCTTGAATCCCTCTTCAACCCTCTTCAAAAAGCTTCAAAATCGCCTAAATATGGAGGAACTTAGGCTAAAAATCACGGAATAGACCTTTTAAATCATTCTGCCCAGGCATTTAAATCCTTCTTCTTGAACGCGGTCAAAGCCTCGCGTTTGCGAAGCACAAATTGACGTTGACCACTTTTTCCTTCTTCGCGAACGCGA
This sequence comes from Nicotiana attenuata, assembly GCF_001879085.1. Classification (NCBI taxonomy): domain Eukaryota; kingdom Viridiplantae; phylum Streptophyta; class Magnoliopsida; order Solanales; family Solanaceae; genus Nicotiana; species Nicotiana attenuata. The sequence continues at coordinate 93,934 of NW_017670336.1, read as the reverse complement.
CACCTCCTTCTCGCGAACACGTAGCTCTAGACCCCAACCCTTCGCGAACGCGGGACCTCCCTCGCGAATGCGAAGGCCAAACCTTCAGCTCCACATCATAAACCTTCGCGAACGCGAAGCATAACCTTCCCCCAGCCCCAGCTCCTCTTCACGAACGCGAGACCCCACTCGGGAACGCGAAGAAGGAAACCAGAACTGGGCTGCTGCAATTTTTCTGCAATTTCTCTAAGTTCCAAAATGTCCCGTTGAGCATCCGAAACACACCCGAGGCCCCCGTAACCTCAACCAAACATGAAAACAGATCCTAAAACATCATTCAAACTTGTTCCAATCTTCGAAATGCTCAAACAACATCAAAACACCAATTTCGCATCGGATTCAAGCCTAAGAATTCCAAAATCTTCTAATTTACGCTTTTGATCAAAAACCCAATCAAACCACATCCGAATGACCTGAAATTTTGCACACACATCCCAAATGACACAACGGAACTACTGTAACTCTCGGAATTCCATTCTGACCCTCGGATCAAAATCTCACTATTGGACCAGGAACTTCAAAAATTCAACTTTCGGCATTTCAAGCCTAAATTAGCTACGTACCTCCAAAACACAATCTGAACACGCTCCTAACCCCGAAATCACCCAACGGAGCTAACGGAACCATCAGATTTCCATTCCGAGGCGGTCTTAACACTATTCCGACTACGGTCAACTTTCCAACACTTAAGCTCTCATTTAGGGACTAAGTGTCAAAACTCTCCGAAACTCAAAACCGAATGTTCCGGTAAATCAAAATAGCAGAAATAAACTCGGGGAAAGCAGTTAATAGGGGATCGGGGCGTTAATTCTAAAGACAACCGGCCGGGTCGTCACATCCTCCTACACTTAAACATTCGTTCGTCCTCGAACGAGCATAGAGACATACCTGAAGTAGTGAAAAGATGAGGGTAACGGCTGCACATATCCTGCTCGGTCTCCCAGGTCGCCTCCTCGACCGGCTGACCCCGCCACTGAACCTTCACTGATGCAATGTTCTTTGACCTCAACTTTCTAACATGCCTGTCCAATATTGCCACTGGCTCCTCAACATAGGATAGATCCTTGTCCAACTGGACTGAACTGAAATCCAACACGTGCGATGGATCACCGTGATACCTCCGACCATGGAAACATGAAATACCGGATGAACTCCTGCCAAGCTGGGAGGTAAGGCAAGCTCATAAGCAACCTCCCCAACACGCCTCAATATCTCAAATGGGCCAATAAACCTCGGACTCAACTTCCTCTTCTTCCCAAATCTCATAAAACCCTTCATAGGTGAAACCCGAAGCAGAACCCGCTCTCCAACCATATAGGAAACATCACGAACCTTTCGGTCCGCATAGCTCTTCTGTCTGGACCGGGCTGTACGGAATCTATCCTGAATCACCTTAACCGTCTCCAAAGCATCCTGAACTAAGTCTGTGCCCAATAATCTAGCCTCACCCGGCTCAAACCAACCCACCAGGGATCTACACCGTCTACCGAAGCCTCATACGGTGCTATCTGAATGTTGGACTTATAGATGTTGTTGTAAGCAAACTCCGCCAATGGCAAGAACTGATCCCAAGTCCCTCTAAACTCAATCGCACACGCACAGAGCATATCCTCAAGAATCTGAATAGTGTGCTCGGACTGCCCGCCCGTCTGAGGGTGAAATGCTGTACTCAACTCTACCCGAGTACCCAACTTATATTGAACGGACCTCCAGAACCATGATGTGAACTGAGTACCTCTATCCGAAATGATGGAAACTGGAATACCATGCAGACGAACAATCTCCCGGATATAGATCTACGCCAACCGCTCTGAAGAATAAGTAGTACACACAGGAATGAAATGAGCGGACTTGGTCAGCCGATCCACAACCACCCAAACAGCATCGAACTTTCTCAAAGTCCGCGGGAGCCCAACTACAAAGTCCATGGTGATCCGCTCCCTCTTCCACTCTGGAATCTCTATCTGCTGAAGCAACCCACCCGGTCTCTGGTGCTCATACTTCACCTACTGACAGTTGAGGCATCGAGCTACAAACCCAACTATATCTTTCTTCATCCGCCTCCACCAATAATGCTGCCTCAAATCATGGTACATCTTCGCGGCATGCGGATGAATGGAATACCGCAAAATATGGACCTCCTCTAGAATCAACTCCCGAAGCCCATCAACATTGGGTACACAGACCCGACCCTGCATCCTCAATACTCCGTCCTCGCCAATGGTCACATCTCTGGCATCACTATGCTGAACCTTGTACTTGAGGACAAGCAAATGAGGGTCATCATACTGCCGCTCCCTGATACGATCTAATAAGGAAGACCGAGAAACCACGCAAGCTAGAACCCGACTGGACTCCGAAAGGTCCAATCTCACAGACTGGCTGGCTAAGGCCTGAACATCCATCGCCATAGGCCTCTCTGATGCTGGTAGATAAGCCAAACTCCCTAAACTCTCAGCCCGACGACTCAAAGCATCGGCTACCACATTGGCCTTGCCCGGGTGATACAGAATAGTGATATCATAGTCCTTCAGCAACTCGAACCACCTCATCTGGCGCAAATTTAGATCCTTTTGCTTGAACAGGTGGTGCAAGCTTCGATGGTCAGTATAAATCTCACAAGGCACACCGTATAGATAATGGCGCCAAATCTTCAGGGCGTGAAAAATGGCAGCTAACTCAAGGTCGTGAACAGGGTAATTCTTCTCATGTATCTTCAACTGTCTGGACGCGTAGGCAATCACCCTACCGTCCTGCATCAACACCACTCTGAGGCCAATCCTCGAGGCATCACAATAAACCGTATAAGACCCCAAACCCGTAGGCAATATCAAAATTGGGGTCGTAGTATCTGTCTTGAGCTTCTGAAAGCTCACCTCACACTCTTCCGTTCACTGGAACGGAGCACCCTTCTGGGTTAGTATGGTCATAGGGGCTGCAATTGATGAAAACCCCTCCACAAAACGACGATAGTAACCCGCCAAACCGAGAAAGCTGCGGATCTCTATAGCTGAGGATGGTCTGGGCCAACTCTGCACTGCCTCTACCTTCTTTGGATCCAGCTGAATACCCTCACTCGATACCACGTGGCCTAAGAATGCCACGGAATCCAACCAAAACTCACATTTTGAGAACTTTGCATATAACTTCTTTTCCCTTAGAGTCTGAAGCACTGTCCTCAGGTGCTGCTCATGATCTTCCCGACTCCGGGAATACACCAGAATGTCATTAATAAAGACAATGACAAAAGAGTTAATATATGGCCGAAATACATTGTGCATCAAATGCATAAAGGCTGATGGGGCATTGGTCAGCCCAAATGACATAACAAGGAACTCATAATGACCATACCGAGTCCTGAAAGCAGTCTTCGGGATATCTGGCTCCCGAATCTTTGACTGATGGTAACTTGAGCGCAAGTCAATCTTAGAAAATACCCGTGCGCCCTGAAGCTGGTCAAACAGATCATCAATACGAGGTAAAGGATAACGGTTCTTCACTGTAACCTTGTTCAACTGGCGATAATCAATACACATACGCATAGAATCATCCTTTTTCTTCATAAACAAGACAGGAGCACCCCAAGGTGATACACTGGGTCGAATAAAACCCTTATCAAGCAATTCCTGCAACCGATCCTTCAACTCCTTCAACTCAGGAAGAGCCATACGATACGGAGGAATAGAAATGGGCTGAGTGCCCGGCAACAAATCAATGCCAAAATCAATATCTCTATCAGGCGGCATGCTGGGAAGATCAGCTGAAAACATATCGAAAAAGTCCCGTACTACTGGAAGTGAATCAACTGAAGGGGTATCAATACTGACATCTCTCATATAGGCTAGATACGCGTCACACCCCTTCTCAACCATACGCTGAGCTTTAAGGAAAGAAATAACTCTACTAGGAGTGTGATCTAAAGCACCCTTCCACTCAACACGCGGCACACCTGGCATGGCCAACATTACAGTCTTGGCGTGACAATCAAGAATAACATAATGGGGCAACAACCAGTCCATGCCCAAGATAATATCAAAGTCTACCATGCCGAGCAACAATAAATCGGCTCTGGTCTCAAAACCACTAAGAGCAACCAAACACGACCGATAAACGCGGTCCAGAATAAGAGAATCTCCCACCGGAGTAGAAACATAAGTAGGGGAACTCAAAGAATTCCGAGATACACCCAAATACGGAGCATAATAAGAAGACACATAAGAATAAGTGGAGCCTAGATCGAATAGAACCGATGCATCTCTGTGACAAACCAGTATAATACCTGTGATGACAGAATCAGAGGCAACAACCTCGGCATGGGCAGGAAGGGCATAGTATCGGGCCTGGCCTCCCCCTCTAGGGCGAACTCTACCTCCCCGACCTCCACCTCTTGCTGGTTGAGCAGGTGGGGTAGCAACTGGAGCTGTGACCATAGCCTGAGAACTCTGCGGGGCACGCTGTGGCTGAGAAGTCTGTGGAGGTGCACCCCTCCCAAGTCTGGGGAAATCCCTCACCATATGGCGTGTGTCACTACACTCAAAACAAGCTCTAGGAGGACGTGGTGGCTGTGACTGGCTCGGGCTAGGTCTGCTGGACTGACCTCTAAAAGCACCCCGCACAGGAGACGCGCTAGAAATTGGAGGTGCATAATAAGGCTCCTGAGACCTAGGAGGAGTTGGAGCACTACTGGCTGCTGGAATAGCTGAATGAACAGGGCGACTCATATAACCCCTACCATGACGACCTGCAGCTGGGGTACGGGCACTAGAATAATGGCCCGACTCTCGAGACCTCTTGGCCTCCCTCTCCTCTCTCTCTCTAGCATGCATACCCTCAATCCTCCTAGCAATGCTCACCACCTGCTGATAGGGAATATCCATCTCCAACTCACGAGCCATGCTAGACCTGATGCTGGGAATAAGCCCCTCAATAAACCGGCAAACTCTCTCGCGAACAGTAGAAACCAAGGCCGGTGCATGTCTAGCCAAGCTAGTATAACGGACAGCATACTCTGAGACAGTCATAGCACCCTGGCGCAAATGCTCAAACTCGGTGCGCCATGCATCTCTGAGGCTCTGAGGAACAAACTCTCTCAGAAATAGATCTGAAAACTGGCTCCAAGTCAGTGAAGCAGCCTCGTCCGGACTGTCTAACTCATAGGTGCGCCACCACTCATAGGTGGCTCCTCGAAGCTGGAAAGTAGTGAACGAAACCTCGCTCGATCCTGATATACCCATGGTACGGAGAATACAGTAGAACTCCTCCAGAAATTCCAAGGCATCCTCTGATGCTAACCCACTGAATACAGGAGGATCATAGTTCTTGAACCTCTCAAGTCTCCGCTGCTCATCCTCTGAAGCCACTGCCCTGTCCTCGGGATGGCCTGGGGCTACAGGCTGCACAGGAATAATCTCTGGGACCTGATCAACATGCACTCGCTGCTCAGGAGTGCGGGCGGCGGGAGTCTGTGCTCCTCCCCCGGCCTGGGATGTAGCTGCAGCAAGGGGAAGCAACCCTGCCTGAGCCAAAGTGGTGTACATGCTCATAAACTGTGCCAGAGTCTCCTGAAGTGCTGGCGTGGTAGTAGTAGTAGGCGTGTCAGGTGCCTGGACTCCAACTGGCACTGCTGGTGGCTCCTCGGTGGCAGCTCGCGCAGGTGCTCTGGCTTCACCACGTGCGCGTCCTCGACCTCTACCCCGGCCCTGGCCTCTGACGGTTGCAGTAGGGGGCGCGGGTGCCTGATCACCTCGGGTAGCACGTGTCCTCACCATCTGTGAGAGAGTAGAAGACAGAAGTTTAGAATTATGATGTCAAAATATCACACGACAAGGAAATCAAATTAAGTGGATGTTTTCCTAACAGTTACATAGCCTCTCGTAGATAAGTACAGACGTCTCCATACCGATCAGCGAGACTCTAATAAACCGGTTTGTGATCCATGACTCTTATAAACCTAGAGATCTGATAGAAACTTGTCACGACCCCAGTTCGCCCTCCGTGAACTATCGTGACGGCACCTAGTCTCTACAACTAGGTAAGCCTAACAAATGCGGAACATAAACAAAACTTGCGGAAGAAATAATCAAAAGCCAAAAATAACCGAATGAAACAATATTTAAAATGCCGCTCGACATACACAATACTTAACTTCTCAAAACTAATATATATACTCCCAAAACCCGGAAACCCATGAATCATAAGATAATAAATACTACATAGCTCTAACTCCGGAATGTCTAACAAGAACATAAAGTACATAAGGGCTAAATACTAAAATGCAGGAATAGAAAGGGACTCCTCGGTCTGCGGACGCGGCAGATATACTTCGAAGTCGCTAGAGCAGTGGCCTTGCCTCAGGGGTGATAGGACTGGGTAGAAGTACCTGGATCTGCACATGAAAAACATGCGCAGAAAGGGCATGAGTACACCACGGCGGTACTCAGTAAGTGCCAAGCCTAACCTCGGTTGAGTAGTGACGAGGAAAGGTCAAGGCCCTACTGATATTAAATAAAAGATAAAGTTCGACAGTGAAGAGCAGAGTAGTATAAATAAGTACAGCAGTAAATACAGCTCAACACCAATATAACCGGGGATCTTCCACGATACCGTCCTGTAGTCCCAAATATATATATCCAATAAGTCTCTCGGGATACCGTCCCGTAGTCCAACTCATAGTACACGGGGATCTACCGGAATCCCGTTCCGTAGTCCCAAACATAAATACCCAATACTGGGGGAATCTACCAGGTTCATTCCCGTAGTTCCATATAACTGTGTAGGGGGATCTACCGGGATCCCACATCTGTAGTCCCAATGTAAATACACAGCAGCAACAGGAGAAATGCTCAGAAATATCAAACTTCATATTAAGGCAAACAAATAGTCTAGCATGCTGCACAGAATTCAGGTAAAGCAGTTAAACAAATAAGGCAATTTAATCACTTAGACATGCTTTTCCTAAGCTAACACAGGCTTAAATAGTACAACTAATAAAACAGGAAGGAAAACATACTAGTAGTTACTTAATGAAAATCGGATTTCCAACAATTAGCACAAGTACGCACTCGTCACCTTACGTACAAGGCATTTCAAATATCAAATATACCAAATCCTAAGGGAAAAGTCCCCCACACTAGGTTAGACAAGCCACTTACCTCGAACAAGCTCAAATCAACACGAAACCACGCTCTTCCCACGAGTACTCGACTCCAATTGGCCCAAATCTATTCAATTCAATTGCATATTGTAAATCACACTTCAAGTAATTGATTCTACAATTAAACTCTAAGCTAATATGCGAAATTAGGTAAAATAGACAAAACACCCCTCAGGCCAACGTCTCGGAATCGGGTAAAATTTACCATTTCGGAATCCTCATACTCTCACGAGTCTATGCATAACAAGAACACTGAAATGGGAGTTCAATTGACCCCTCAAATACCCCTTTTAAGGTCTCTTAATCTCAAACCCTAATTACCCATTTTCCCCAAATTTTCCACCACTAATTAGGTCTTTAATCACATAAAAACGAGTTATGAAGTCAAATATGTTACCCCCAAGTGATTCCCCTTGAATCCCTCTTCAACCCTCTTCAAAAAGCTTCAAAATCGCCTAAAAATGGAGGAACTTAGGCTAAAAATCGCGGAATAGACCTTTTAAATCATTCTGCACAGGCATTTAAATCCTTCTTCTCGAACACGGTCAAAGCCTCGCGTTCGCGAAACACAAATTGACGTTGACCACTTTTTCCTTCTTCGCGAACGCGACACCTCCTTCGCGAACGCCAAGCTCAGCTTCCCAGTCCATCGCGAACGCGGCTCCCTTCTCGCGAACGCGTAGCTCTAGACCCCAACCCTTCGCGAACGCGGGACCTCCCTCGCGAACGCGAAGGCCAAACCTTCACCTCCACATCATAACCCTTCGCGAACGCGTGATACACTTTGCGAACACGAAGCATAACCTTCCCCCAGCCCCAGCTCCTCTTCGCGAACGCGAGACCCCACTCGCAAACGCGAAGAAGGAAACCAGAACTGGGCTGCTGCAATTTTTCTGCAATTTCTCTAAGTTCCAAAATGTCCCGTTGAGCATCCGAAACACGCCCGAGGCCCCCGGGACCTCAACCAAACATGCCAACAAATCCTAACACATAATTCAAACTTGTTTCAATCTTCGAAATGCTCAAACAACATCAAAACACCAATTTCGCATCGGATTCAAGCCTAAGAATTCCAAAATCTTCTAATTTACACTTTTGATCAAAAACCCAATCAAACCACATCCGAATGACCTGAAATTTTGCACACACATCCCAAATGACACAACGCAACTACTGTAACTCTCAGAATTCCATTTTGACCATCGGATCAAAATCTCACTATTGGACCGGGAACTTCAAAAATTCAACTTTCAGCATTTCAAGCCTAAATTAGCTACGGACCTCCAAAACACAATCTGAACACGCTCCTAACCTCGAAATCACCCAACGGAGCTAACAGAACCATCGGATTTCCATTCCGAGACCGTCTTCAAATAGTTCCGACTACGATTAACTTTCCAACACTTAAGCTCTCATTTAGGGACTAAGTGTCCCAAAACTCTCCGAAACTCAAAACTGAACGTTCCGGCAATTCAAAATAGCAGAAATAAACTCGGGGAAAGTAGTTAATAGTGGATCGGGCCATTAATTCTTAAGACGACCGGCTGGGTCGTCACATCCTCTTACACTTAAACATTCGTTCGTCCTCGAACGAGCATAGAGACATACCTGAAGTAGTGAAAAGATGAGGGTAACGGCTGCGCATATCCTACTCGGTCTCCCAAGTCGCCTCCTCGACCGGCTGACCCCGCCACTGAACCTTCACTGATGCAATGTTCTTTGACCTCAGCTTTCTAACCTGCCTGTCCAATATTGCCACTGGCTCCTCAACATAGGATAGATCCTTGTCCAACTGGACTGAACTGAAATCCAACACGTGTGACAGATCACCGTGATACCTCCGGAGCATCGAAACATGAAATACCGGATGAACTCCTGCCAAGCTGGGAGGTAAGGCAAGCTCATAAGCAACCTCCCCAACACGCCTCAATATCTCAAAAGGGCCAATAAACCTCGGACTCAACTTCCCCTTCTTACCAAATCTCATAACGCCCTTCATAGGTGAAACCCGATGCAGAACCCGCTCTCCAACCATATAGGAAACATCACGAACCTTTCGGTCTGCATAGCTCTTCTGTCTGGACTGGGCTGTACGGAATCTCTCCTGAATCACCTTAACCTTCTCCAAAGCATCCTGAACTAATTCTGTGCCCAATAATCTAGCCTCACCCGGCTCAAACCAACCCACCGGGGATCTACACCGTCTACCATACAAAGCCTCATACGGTGCCATCAGAATGTTGGACTGATAGCTGTTGTTGTAAGCAAACTCCGCCAATGGCAAGAACTGATCCCACGTCCCTCCAAACTCAATCACACACGTACGGAGCATATCCTCAAGAATCTGAATAGTGCGCTCGGACTGCCCGTCCGTCTGAGGGTGAAATGCTATACTCAACTCTACCCGAGTACCTAACTCATGTTGAATGGCCCTCCAGAACCGTGATGTGAACTGAGTACCTCTATCCGAAATGATGGAAACCGGAATACCATGCAGACGAACAATCTCCCGGATATAGATCTCATGCGAACCGCTCCGAAGAATAAGTAGTACACACAGGAATGAAATGAGCGGACTTGGTCGGCCGATCCACAACCACCCAAATAACATCGAACTTTCTCAAAGTCCGCGGGAGCCCAACTACAAAGTCCATGGTGATCCGCTCCCACTTCTACTCTGGAATCTCTATCTGCTGAAGCAACCCACCCGGTCTCTGGTACTCATACTTCAATTGCTGACAGTTGAGGCACCGAGCTACAAATCCAACTATATCTTTCTTCATCCGCCTCCACCAATAGTGCTGCCTCAAATCCTGGTACTTCTTCGCGGCACCCGGATGAATGGAATACCGCAATCTGAGGGCCTCCTCTAGAATCAACTCCCGAAGCCCATCAACATTGGGTACACAGACCCGACCCTGCATCCTCAATACTCCGTCCTCGCCAATGGTCACATCTCTGGCATCACCATGATGAACCTTGTCCTTGAGGACAAGCAAATGAGGGTCATCATATTGTCGTAGTTAATAAAATATCGTGTATAATTTTTGGATATATTCATGTAAAATTGGCTAGTGATTATGCTATAAGTGCATATTTCTGTATATTTTTTTCTAGCGAATGTATTAGTTAAAATATAAAATTGACCAGTCGGCCAAAAATAATTGCATTCGCTAGTTAAAGAGTATATAAAATATGTATATTATATTTATATAATACATTTATACACAAAAAAAAATCATCGGCTATTATTTTTGGGTGCGACTAAAAATATGCATTTAGATTAGAACATTACATTACACCGCCAAAAAAATCTATTTTGTTATAAAACAATAAAAGAAGAAGAAGAGTATTGATTTGGAATGAATTATAATGGAATAGAACCCCTCTATTTTATAGGGAAAGAGTGACCTAGCCACCAAGAAAAATCCCTAAAATCTCTCTTGAATATAGACATTCACCTTAAATGCAAATCTATTTATAACACTCCCCCTTGAATGTGCCTCGTTAAAACCTTAACTAAAATAAAACTAGTGAAAAAAATTCTTGTAACGAAAAAGAGTACACATAACTAACAATACGTCTTTTGGTTGCCTCGTTAAAAACCTTGCAAAGAAAACCCAGTGAGACAAAACCTTGTAAGAGAAAAAGAGTACAACGCATATTAACTCCCCTTGATGAGAGCATCAATCCACATCTTTGAGCCATCGCATCCCAACCTATGCACTAGCTTCTTGAAGTTTGACGTCGGCAGATATTTGGTGAATAAATCCGTCATATTAACTCCAATGGATATGTTGCACCTTGAAAATTATCGCTATCATATTATCACGCTTATAGTTATAGCAAGATACATTTGTGAATAAATTGCACTGGTGATGTGGTACTTCAAGATCAAGAATTGTATATGCTTTAAGCAATTCAAATCCTTCAGGGATTGTCATATAAGTTAAGTCATATAAGCTATATGAATGGACTTTAGATGCATATCAAGTTTTTATGTCATACTAGACATATAAGATAGATAAATGTGATTGCACACACCATTGACCTTATACTTTCAAGTGTTTGAACTATATAGCCAAAACTATATGTCTTTCATATGAAATCAAATTCTACTTGAATTGTTTCTCCAGACTTAAGATCCTCGTATATGTTTAGCAATATTATAGATGCCGTCGAAAAATATTTTATATCGGTTCCAACCTCCTTATTTTTCATAAAGATATAACATAGATATCTCTTCATTCATATATTCAGGTGCCTGAATCTCTCAGGAGATTTTATGAAGTGTTATGTCATGTGATCTTCTAGGTCAATTGCCTCCTTTATTATGATCATTTGCTCATATTCTTTAAATTTGAAACCGATCTATCTATATGCTTTAAGCGTACCATAGATTGTCCTTCTAAGACTTAACAAGAGCATTATGAGAACATAGTTACTTTCTTTGGGTCAGCAAATGCGTCTGGCATGCTTTGCAATATATTGAAAATGAATTATCTTTTTATGAACTTCAAGTTCATATTATTTTATTCGGGGATCTAGATGTACACATGATAATTCATTCCACGTAACTTTTTCTCAATTGTTTATCATGTCTCCCCCTCATGTTAGAAAAACTAACTTACTTTCTGAACTTTGAAAATCGACCTTTGTGCGTTATGGTATTAATTAAAATATACACCGCACATCAACAATAATAAAATGGAATTATTTGGTTCAGTGACTCCGAACCACTTGTGAGGGGAGAATGTAATATATTTTCGTATATAACATATATCAAATTGATATACATAACTTTGTTCTCATAAGCAATAGTTTAGTTATTAAGTGGAGGCACTCAGTAAATATTTTGCTAAACTAAATGTGATGTAAACCAACTTATCAAGATAAACTGTCTTGAATAGAAAATATGAAAATTATGCTCGAAATTAAATTACTGAGCAAGTTACCTCGCAAACACCCGTCAAGTTGCGGGTTAATAATAATTGCATATGTAATCATATCATAGATGCATCTTATGTGGTATACATGGCAAGTGAATAGGTCCATATTCACCTTTGATATTTTCTGCATTTATGGGATTCAATCCCAATTTTAGTTGGTCTATTAATTAATAAGAACAAGCAACATAAGAGAATTCGTAAAGACCTTTCTAGTTCTTTAATATTTACCCATGTGAATTCTGTTTTATTTCTGGACAACATACTTAATTTAACATGACTAAGCCAATTACGCCAACTAAATAAATTATCAATATTGATAAACTTTAGGTTTACACCATGACGTGTGCAATTATGAATAAACTCCAAGTTTATTATGATATGAGTTTATATCAATAAACTTCTACTTTATTGTATTTTTTTTATTTGTGTAGTACAATTCTTGGAGAATAAAGCGGATAATTTTTCACATAGATATTATTCCGCTACAAGTTGTAGTAATAGAATATATTAAATATTTCTTTTATTTATAGTCTCAATATAACCAACCGCTTTCGCTAATACTTTAGAAACTCAATAAGTTTCTTTGAGACTTCTACAACACAATGACTTATTGATAATCAATTTTGTTCCTTCAAAATAGTAATAATTGGCTCTTCGAGAGCTCTCGATTAATTTTGTACTACCACATATTCATCAACATCCATATGGTGAATTTCTCTTTTAAAGAGAAAGTTATATCATTATGGTTATGGTCAAAATTATATGCAAGATCTGTTTCTTGCGTTACCGTTATTTTTAATAATCACATTACTAAAATATTTTGCCGTATAATAAGTTCGTGACCAATGACCATTTATGCCATAATAATGATATTATTTTCTTATTTCCTCTCAAACCTCCTTCAGAAGTGAGTGTGGTATATACCACTAGAACGCTCATATTCTTCCAAGAATGAATATATATTCATAAATTACATGTTGTCACATTCACATCATAAATGGACCATAATCATCTATTTGTGTTTTACAAAATCTCATATCAAATCGATGACAAATATTATTTTCACATAGTGAAGGATTATTTTGAGAACTCTTATTGTTCTCATTACCACAATGATGACGATTATAATTTCATCTATTGCCACGTCCACATTCAATGATACCTTCACGGTAATAATTTTATCTTCTTTCAGACTTATCACATATTGCGAACACGTTCTTTTATGGGAATGAGAATGAAGCAAATTCAATGGGACATGTTTTCACTTTTTTGTGCTCATAATCATACATGCATTTGATCATGGCAAGACATAGATATTTTATCATTTCGGGTGGTTTTAATTTTTTACAAACTCTATTAGTGTTATAATCAAAATTTATTGTCTTTATTTGTATTTAAAATCAAATTATAGAATTCAAGAATAAGAAAGAGAAAAATAAAGAAAAATACATACCTTAAATCCAGAATTTAATCATGCAGAGAGTTCATGGAACAATTGACAATCATTATGCTCAATCCCAAAGCTTCTACTCAATTAATTAGAGTCTCGTGCTGATAACGTATTATAAAACAATAAAGAAGAAGAAGAGTATTGCTGAGAAAAGTAGGGAGAGTGAATTCTTATTGATTTAGGATGAATTACAATGGAATAGAACCCCTCTATTTTATAAGGAAAGAGTGACTTAGCCACCAAGTAAAATCTCAAAAATCTCTTTTAAATATTGACATTCACCTTAAATACAATTCTATTTATAACGCATTTAACTTTATTATATAAAAGTATGTACATATGCGTGTGTATATAAAATCATCAAATTTTAAGAGAAACGCACGCCAAAATTTATAGTTAGTAATTGGCATCCCGCATAACTATATTAAAATAGTGGTGCCCCACCTCCAAAGCCTGGGTCCTCACACACACACACACACACACACACATATATATATATATATATATATATATATATATATATATATTACTTTATTATTACTATTATATTACTTTACTAATATATAGAAGAGCGGGAGAAGCAGCTCGAGATCGTCATGTGTGCTTGCCGCTAGAGGTTATTCTGGTCATTTCAGTTTTAGTCTTTAATTTCTCTTAGAACAACTGTAAGCACCCTAACACTGACAGCAGTAAAGTAGCCACCTACATTATGATCGGCGCTTGGGTTTCTCTGTTGGTGGCTCAACGCGTGCACTTCCATATCTTACATCCGGGTAAGTGACCGCTTCATATTATCAGTCATAACACTATCTGAAAGTTTCCCTCTCTCTGAACACCTCCTTGTAATCTCTGCTTTCTCTTACTGTTATTGTTGTTAATTGCACTTCAGTGATTTTTCCTCGCTCGACTGTTATTTTTTGGTGTGTACGCTGGTCCTCATCTTGTGCTTCTTTCATCTTTGATGGCATGTTAGAAATTTGTGTTTCTTGAAGAATTAGGCTTCTGCATATAGAAATTTAACATACCAAGGCCTTTATTTTCTAAGTGTTTGAGAAAATTCTTTAATGAATTGTGCTTCCGGGGTGAGTTTAGTTCATACTAATTCGATTCCATATATTTTCCTTTTGGTTTTCTGCTGCGTTTGATTTGTGTAATAATGAAGTTTTATACTTTAAAACCTCACAGCATAATGATAATTCTACTTTTAAAAAGATTGTGCTTTTGTCGATAAAATTTTAGAATAAAAAGGGTTCGGCAGCATGTTTTAGACAATTTACCTGTAGTTCAGCAGATGCTCTAATAAAATACATCTTTTCCCTGAACCATATAATTTAACATGCTAATTCTAAAGTCATTTATACCTATTTGGCACTTTCTGTTTCAGTAATTGTTATTGTTGATGGTTTAGGTGCACTATTTGATGGAGAATTTGTGATGTTTGTAGCAAAAGTACTCAAGTAAGAACTCTAAGAGGCAACAGTTGAAAGAACGATGATTTTGGTCAATTCGATAATTTCCTCTGCAGAAAATTACTTAGTTCTTTTAAAAGAAAATAAAATTTTGATTCTTTCTTAGTGAAGAACATTGCTTTTTAACTTGGTTGTTCGTGAAATAAGAAAGCCTGTGAAAAAATGAATTATGTTTTCTCTGATGTCTAGAGTTATTAGTTAGCTCTGCCCAGCCCTGCCCTGCCCTACTATTATATCCTTTATTGCTAACATTATTGGTAGTGGATTTTTCTCATTTATGTCTCTTCTGATGTATTGCTCCAGTGCCATCCACACCACTTTTGATTTTTTTCCTATGTTTTATCCCTCCTTTCGGTACCTTGCCACTATTCGATTTTGTAATGCTTTTGATTACTAACTTTTTGCTGCTCAAGATGATTATGCTAAATCGCCAATCTAAAGGTACTAAAACAGTTTCATCTATGGCACAACATAAATTATCATTTGGAGTCAAGATATCCATCAGTTCAACAAGACAACCATGAAGGTAAGTGTTCCTGTTAGAAGTTAGAACTTTCTAATTTTTGAGGGGGTTATAATTTCTCCATTAGTTTACACGAGGAATTTTTCTCTGTTCTTCCCTTGAACAATTTATTCTGTTAAAAACAAGGTTTGCTTTCGACCATTTAACCATTAGTAAATATGGACCTTCTAGATTGCATCTCATCAGGCAAATTGAAGGATGTTTGGATCTCGATGACCACCTCGATGACATTAGCAAGTAAGAGTGTTATAATATAATCTGACTGAACTCTCTAATATCCCCATTCTTTCTAAAAGTCACGGGCTTTTCTGCTTTTGCTCATCTATTGATAGGGACCGGGTGAATATAATGCTCTTCAATTGAAGTTTCTGTGTGGAATTGGCTATTGTCCTCTTGGTGCCCCTCTCATGGGAGGTGAAAACAACTTCAGGAAAACTGGTACTCATTTCAAGACTTCTCACATGAACATATCTGCTATCTCACCTTAGCCCAAGTATTAGGTGATTAAAACCCAAATGCTTTTTATTTCTTACATCTTTTTCTTTTCTTAACATTTGAATATTCACATTCTTGGTATATAGATTGTGGTTTATCACTAAGCAGCGTTATAGATTTGGTTGGTTTAGCACAAAGCTGAAATTTGTGGGAAGTGATTCTGCTGGTGTTGTGACAACATTTTATGTAAGCTCAGAAAACTTTGTGCATGAAATAAAAAATCAATACATATAAATGAGTGTAGTGGGGATTTTAATTTGCATTGGGTGCAGATGTGCTCGGAAGTTGAGGCAGCGCCATTGAGAGATGAGATAGATTTTGAATTCTTGGGAAACAGAATAGGATTGCTTTATCTTATTCAAAAGCTAGAGCAATATTTTTGTAGACATGATCAAATTAATAAAACAAATCATGTTGTATCCTCTTTTATCTTCTATTTGTTGTTGTATTGGTTTACATTTATGGTTCAGTATACTAAGGCTAGACACTTGTGCTATTTTTGCCTCAATTATTTCAAAGCTTCAAGATTGCAGATACAACTTAGGAGAAATTTTTGCAGTGAATTGACCATTACTTTAGACTTTAAATTGTTAGAGCATAAGCAAGATCACCTGGTTATAATCTTTACCGCAAATGAAGACAACTTGAGACTGCAAAATGTTAGGCCCATGCGAAGCATGGGCAAGAACATCTAGTATATATATATATACTATCTAATAAGAGGGAATAACAAACACCTAGAGTGCTTCCTTGGAATTAACAATTTATCCGAGGGTATTGTTGTCAATTCACGTATTTCTAGGTCGACTCTTACTGGTGGGACAACACGTGCAGTCTCATTTTCTGTCAATGGAGCACTTGTTGCTCTCTAGGACTTCTATTCTCTCTTAACTTTTCGTGGCAGAGCTTTTTCTTATCTCAGGTGGGGGGTATGTTACCGCTCTTTTCAGTTATTTTATATCATAATTATCTTGCAATTTTCTGTAATTTGTTTGTATTTTGCATTTTGATCGCTGTTTTCTGCTGGGTTTTGTTGTTCTCTTGTGTTTTTCTGTTTCATTTAGCTGTTGTTTTCTGTTGGGTTTCCTTGTCCTCATCTTTTATTTGTCTGTTTCATTTGGCTCTATAAGTGTTTGACAAAATTCTTCAATGAATCAGGCCTTCGATTAGACTTTTATTATTATCTTTCAATTAATTTGTTGCTTTCACATAAATTTGTTACCGCCAATTGGTTTTCAGATGTGCTTGATTTCGCTATTAAGAATTCATTGTCATGGTTCGGCGGTAAACTCTTGTGCCCAGGAAGAATCTCGAGTGGTTAAGTTTTTTTCAGTTTGTTGAGTATTTTCAAAATAAAAATGTGTAAACAATTCAAATTAGAAAGGAGCTTCACTCAATTTGACAATACTAATTTTGTAAAGCCTTTCAAAATATAAATGTATCAAAATTACTATTTAAATTACTTTATGCAGATTTTATTATTGGATAACACCTTTAAGCTACATGTTGAGTTCTTAGTCGATTGGCGCGATGAAAATTGCTTGGACTTCATGTGACCCATAAATCTAAATTCGTGACAACAAGATAAATTCGGCACCATATTAATCAATGTATAGTTTCTTGGGATCAACCCCTCAAGCTAAATTTAGTAGAAGTTAGCCCACGAGAAGACTGCAAAACTAGCAGACCTACTAAAAAGGATCAATATGTGTTGCTGCTTCTTCATTTCAATGTGAATTTTTCAGGCATTACTTTCGAATCAGGTATCCACAGTTATTTTAGACATAAAGTGAACTCGAACTGTACCTCTGTATTTCCCCGTTAAAGAATATTACAGCTGTGTTTACCTGTACTCTTTTTTTATATGAATGGCATTTTACCTATGTCTACCAACATTTGCTTATTACGATTTTTTTTTGGGGGGGGGGGGGGGGGGAATTGATAATTGGGATGTTACCAGCAAATCTTCGAATTTGTTATACGCACATACTGTATTCAGCTACCTCTGTATTGTCAATGGAATTTTTTTTCTTTCTGAACTATGGAAATGCAGTTGCTATCTTGCGGTAATTAGCTTGTGAAGAAATGTCTTCCAAACAAATTAAGAAATAAACGGCCATTTTCAGAAGAGAGAAATAATGAAATGAAACTCAGGTGGGGTGATAGTTATGGGAAGATATCAACTGAAGGCAATGTTCACATATCTTGATGCTTGGAGCTTTTAATCGGTGCTGAGATGTTCTTTTTAAAACATAAAGTCAATGCATTGTGGTCTCTTAATCTCCTATATTTATTAACTAGAGCTTGATTTAGTTATACTTGTACCCCAACCACAATTCATGTTAGAAGCTGCTTTATTATGTAGATATGACCTCTCAAAAGTATTAAACCTCTTGCAGTCAAAGCTAAAAGAAGATATTATGCTTGTAAGTGATGCTCTGTGTGTGTCATTTCTTTATCCAATATTTTTTTGCTAGCATCAATTTGTTGATGAAGTTTTATAGACATTGTAGAACACCGCACCACATGCAGTTTTAGGGACATTGTAGAACATAGGTAGAGTTCATCTAGACTAAAGAATTAGATCCACAAGGACATGTTCAGCGGGGTTTTATTAGACCTTCTCCCAGAGTTTTTTAATGATTTAATTAGCAATGTAAATAGTTAAATTTTCTCCATTCTGTGTCAACAAATTTCCTTCATTCTTTTCTAGCATGATTCGTGGAGCAGAGCATAATTAAAGCACTAACGAAAGCAGTTTCTTTACGTGACTCGCTTTCTAAATATGTGTACTCAATACAATCTCACCGACTATTTTATATCAACTGCACATTCTAAATATGTGTACTCAATACAATCTCACCGACTATTTTATATCAACTGCACAAATCTATCTGATAAATTGAAAGGGTACAATTAAGTACTTTTTGTGCTTTTAAGACTGTTTTTGGCATTGTAAATTGTTGAATACATCGTAATATTTATAATTTCTGTTTAGGGAATGCAGCTCCGCCTCCTTGCTTGTTCCCTTTCCTCTTTTCTCCATTTCCATGAGCATTTTCTATATTAGAACAGACAAGTTCAAGAACTCAGATTAAATTTGTAATGTTGTTATTGTTTTTTCTTGTTTGGTACCATGTCCGCATTACTAATGGTGATTTATTCGTTTCTTCTATGGCCATCAACTCCTATGGAGATTTGCTTTACCATGTTTGTGCTGTGGTAGGATGATGCCGCAATATACCTCTGATAAAACGCTTGCGCTTCCTCTTTTGCAGTTTCATTCATCGTTTTGCTTCTCCGTTTCTGCGCTCACTAGAACTGTTTTATCTGCTCATTTGCTATCAGAAAACCAGATAAATTTGGGTAATTGCTCCAACTCCTGCTCTATAGTACTTTGCTCTTACTGGTTTGCCTTGGATGGTACAGAGCTAATTGTCAATAAAAATAACAAAGCGATACTATACCCTTGGGAGAAAGTTTCATGCGGGGCTACTTTAGTCTTTGCTGGTTTGCCGTGGATGAGTAAGGAGCTAATTGGCGATGTAAATAACAAAAGCCATACCGTACCCTCGGGAAAAGTTTCATGTTTGGGCTCGGGCAAAGCCTGGGCAACTCCTATTAGTGTATATATATATATATATATATATATATATATATATATATATGGGTTTTGCTAACCTACTACAACTATGTAGTAGGTTAGCATTTTATACATATTTGGATTCTCAAAAATACGCTTAAATTTTAGTGATAACTTCATTGTTAAGAGGGGCTTTTTGTCTTTTTTACAAAAACAAATCTTTTTTTTTTTCCGGCAAAAACAAATCTGACTTTCTTCAACATTGCTCCCTCACTATTCTCTCGATCTGTTCTCTTCTATTTTTTTTTCTTTTTCTTTTTCTTTGTAAAATTCAATCCCTAATTTTGGATTTGGTCTTTCTCATATGCTTTTCTTCTTTCTTCTTTGTAAAATTCAATTGATTTATGACCTCCCTCTCTCGTCTTCTTTTTCTTCTTCCTCTTTATAAGATTCAATCTGTAGATTTTCGGCATGGTGGTTTCTAATTATTAATGATTTTTCATACCAAATTTAAAGCATATTGGTGTGAGAGGTCCCGAGTTCAATTCTCGGAATGCCCCTTAATAATATAAAGATTTTGCTCGAGATCCTTAGGATAAAAATAAAATAAAAATTATTGGTAGTAGTTCACAAAAACAAGAAAGCTCCCAAACATATTGGTATCTATGGCTACTATTAATTGTTGTTGAATAATTGACTAATGCTTTTGTAGCATTGACAATACAATCTGGAGAGTGGAGTCTAAGAGATGGTGGGGAAGAAGAAGAGAGAATGAGGAGACGGGGGAATTAAGGGAACCAATTATTTGGCTTAATTTGTGAAATGACTAAAAAGCCTCCCAGGCCAAATGTGCTGGCATTAAAATTTAAGGGTATTTTTGAGAATCCAAATATGTATACAATGCTAACATACTACAACTATGTAGTAGGTTAGCAAAACCCTATATATATATAGAGGCATTTGCATCTATACCCGCTTTTTGTGTCACGTTTTAACTTGTGTCCGCTTTGCAAAAAAAAATTGCAAGCGTACCCGCTTTTTCGCATAACTTCAGCATACGGGGCTGAAGTAGCAAAGACAATCATGCAAAACTTCAGCATTCTAGTAGCCGGGCCTGAAGTTCAGCTCTAGAGCTGAAGTTTTTGTTTGTAACTGGCGAACTTCAGCTCTAGAGCTGAAGTTTTTGTTTTGTAACTGTCAAACTTCAGCTCTAGAGCTGAAGTTTTTGTTTTGTAACTGGGGAACTTAAGCTCTAGAGCTGAAGTTTTTGTTTTGTAACTGAGGAACTTAAGCTCTAGAGCTGAAGTTTTTGTCTTTGTAACTGGAGAACTTCAGCTCTTGCACCTCTTCTTGAAAAGTTAAAGCTCTTGCACCTCTTCTTGAAAAGTTCAGATCAACTCTTGGAAAGAAGGCATATATCGTTGTCTCAGGATGCAATTTTTGCACTTGTGAAGATGCCGCTACAGCTTTGAAATGGCCAAAGGCAGTATGCGAAGAAAGAAGATTCAAGATTATGGATATAGGAGTTGGTGCTTTATCAGGAATTTCAAATTCAGAGGTGCCTGTTGTTCAAGGAGTGTACGTTAGCATGAAAGGACTTATCAAAACTCATAATCCTAGCCTGGTGATAACAGTAGCTGATGCTGACTCTAATGTGAGAAAGCTCTAAATATGGCTACAGAGGCTAATACTATTGTGATTTTACGCCTAATATTTCCCTTCCCTTTTGTCTACACTTGATCTGACATTTTTGACCAATGCATTTGTCATTAATCAAAGAGAGCAATGTTGAAGTCATCGTTGTAGAAGAAGAAAGAAGAAAACGAAGGAGGAGAAGGCGGAGGAGAAAGGGGGCTGAAGTTGTTTAAAATGTGGGTACAAGTTAAAAGTTTTAAAAAAAATAGGTATAGGTTAAATGGGGGCGGCCAAATAGGGCGCCCCGTGCAATTTATATATATATATATATATATATATAATTTTGTATAATTAATGTATAAGTGTATAATTATCAAAAAAAAAATTATTTTGTGATCATTCAAGTATTAATTTATTGTTGGGAAGTCACTTAGCTATTCATCAATTCATTTATATGTTATACATATTTTCTGGTCTACTTTCACACTCAAAAAGTTATGGAACTCATTTATCCCGCATACTCGATCCTAATAATCCAAAGAAAAAGAGGTTTTACACCAAATCTCCAGAATAAAAACATTATAATTTCAACGAGCTTTTACCCTAAAATCTGATAACATCAATAGTGAAGCATTTTAACATTGTGCATGAATAAACTAAAATATACTGGAAAATTATTTTTCAAGAGACCGATCAACTTCCATCGATTTATCATTTAAAATAAATTAAAATTAATATTCAAATTTCGGTCAATTTTCTTCGGCCAACACATAAAAAAATTAACCAATTTCGATTGGTAATTTTATTTTTACATAAAAAACTTATTAATTTCTATCAATTATTTCGCATACTTAAAGAGTTTAAATTGAAAAAAATTAAAGCATTAAACCAATAAGCATCAATAGTCTAGCGGTAAAATAATATCTTGCCACAATTCAGGCCTCGGTTTGATTTTCTAGATGGTACATCATTTAATTGTATAATTTTAAAAAAACAATTGATTTTGGTTGGAAAAAATGACAGATTTCTACCGATTATTTATTTTTTAGGTGAGTAAGAATTCAGTTGAACAACCGAAATCAGAGAATCTTAAGTGACCCATTTCGATTGGTTTTTACATTTTTTGGGCAATTCTAGAATTCAGTTGAGCGACCAAAATCATTGACTTTTTAACTGATCGATTTCGGTTGATTTTTGTTACCGATCAGCATTTTCCCGACCATCCAATTTCAAAGTGCCAACATATAAAAAATGCTAAATTGTCTGAATCTAATAATTAGTGTCATGTTGCGTCAAATAAATTGTGTTATCAAACATCAATAAACTACATAGATAACAAGAGACATAAAAGAATCTTCAACTCTAGATCATAATGAGATTGGTCACGTGCCACATGCTTAAGTTTCTGAACATAATACTAATATGTTTAGTGAATGACAAAATAAAATGAATATCAAATAAACTATCACATATGAAGTTCATCATTATTCAAGAAAATAATATCAAGAAATTGCTACTCCAAAATCCTATCAAAATCATGTGTACAAAAAGTTTGTTGTGACAAACATATGCTTAAACTGTCAGGCAGTGTCTTGTTCTCAAAAGTAAATTTCTACTTGAAGACCTCAAAGGTTGAGCAGCATTGGCTCAGAATCAACTTTATGCTAATCTTCATCTGGTACATTTTATGACTATTTCAAAATAGTGGTAACTGCTAAAAATACTTGAAAAGAATGTTGTTTCCTTCACCATCGATGCATTGTGAAAACAATGGAGTATTTATAATATCCAAGACAAAGAAACTGCTTAATTCAAGAATTCCATTTGATTCCTAGAATGCGTTAAGCAAATAAGCAAGCATATAACAGAACATACGTATAGATCAGAATGAGACAACTATAATCTGATCATTATTCTGATAATAATGGAGATAAAAGATGGAACCAGAAAGTAAAGTAAGAGAAAGAATTGAACTACCTTGTTGCTGCACATTCAGTTAACAGGAATATGATTCGGATATCTCATTCTCCATATAGATGAAGCTTTGAGGGCTAAAGGAAATGAAGAATGAATTCCAGGCAAAGGCATGTTTCCTGCACTCCAAGGCATAATCAGATGGTTGATGTGCATATTTCTGCCATGAACGTGTTAGTCCAAAAGGTGAATGAGCAAGTTTATATATAAGGACTGAAGGATCATATAAACGTATTTCAGAAATAATATGCTAGTTATTATTCTCTAGTAACTTCTTTACACCAGCTAATTATCACAAAATAGAGATGCATGCTTCTACAGAACACAATTGAAATACATAACTCACTCAACTACAATCAACCACCAAATCAAGGAGCCCGAAAGATATAGCAATATAGGAATTATAGATATTGAAAGAGGCCATAACTAAGATGAGAAATACAGGCCTAAAAATCTCTGCACGCCTATTTGGTCAAAGCA
Source organism: Nicotiana attenuata (assembly GCF_001879085.1). Taxonomy (NCBI): domain Eukaryota; kingdom Viridiplantae; phylum Streptophyta; class Magnoliopsida; order Solanales; family Solanaceae; genus Nicotiana; species Nicotiana attenuata. Next base: position 70,184 of record NW_017670336.1, on the reverse strand, counting down.
AAGAACTTGCCTTGTGTTTATCCACTGCACTCCAGAGTTAGATCCAATATGAAGACATAAACGAATCCAATCGAGTCATAAAGAAAACCTACAAGACCTTTAGATGGATAACTGAATACTTGAGAGCCTCCAAGCAATATAGAATATCCTTGTTTCCAGCAACCAGTTAGTGAACAGCTTCAATAGTGAAAGCAATTAGTACTTATAAAGCTATGTAGACAAATGTGAAAGATGACTATAACTCCCTGTTCAAAATTTAGAATTTAGAATTTACAACTTTTCTTTGTGCTCACAAACTTTTCATTTTGCTTCTGATTGCTGTTGCCAATGAGTTATACATTGGTTTGGAACTGAACAAGGTTCAGAGTTGAGACTAATATATACTTCCCTTGATAATATATACTACATGGAAGTGGGGACAATTACAATGGGTAAAATGCAGTTTTGGATAATACTACATGCATGGCATTGGGATTTCTCTCTGTGTTCCACCACCACTACATTAACTGTACTGAGCATCTCATTCTAATACTGCTCAAATGTTGCTGATTCATTTTGCAGCATCCTTGAGGGCTTACAGCAACCGAAATCCAGCACTTAGTTGTGACTTACTGTTGCTTTCACAGCCTTCCCCATCATCACCGATTGCTTTGTTGTACACCTCAACAATAATTTGCACATAGACTGTGTGCTAGGTGCTGCCATCCTAGAAAAGAGCATATACCCAAATCTCAGAAATACACAACAACAATCAAAGTAAATTATAGTTTAACAGTTAAAAAATAACTTACAGCTACACGGCTTCAACATTGCCGTCTTTTGGTAGAAACCTCTTCCAAAACCAGTGTTGTTTGAAGAGATCTTCCTCAACTCCTTCGCCTTCTTTCTTTTTTCGCTCGGGCAAAAACTTATAAATGGAGAAGCACACTCCCAGTGTCAGAACGGCAAATAACATGAATATCCAGGCCTTGAGCGCAGCAGCAAAACGGCCGGATTCATGATTAGAGACATGAGCAAAGATATGCTCGTCTCCCAACATGAACCTAACACTCTTATCTCTTCAGCGTATGATTCTTCAATCCACTCAGAAGGCCCCGAGAACATTGAATAGCAGCCTATGAGGGGGATGGCAAATGCCATGCCAACATACGCACTCTTTTGGCTCAGTTGAAAGATAGGGTCTCCTACCAAAAGGAAGAGACCCAACAAGGAAATCTGGAAAAATCCCAGAAAAGTGAATAAGTTACATATTCTATATTTCAATTAATAAAATTGATCTCTTTAAAGAAAGCCTAAATACGAAAGAAATGAAGAATTACCTGTGCCACAACCATGCCTAAACATGCCGAGACTAGAGTCCTTCGTCGTCCGAAGTAACTATAACCTGGATAAGTGAATCCAGCAACTCCAGCCCGAATGACTCCGGCAATGAGCGGAGCGACGAAGGAGGCATTATAGGCGAATCCAGCTGACTGGAGAATGAATGGCCCAAAGAAGAGGATTGAATCTAAGCCCGACAGTTGTTGAAAAATTTGAGCTGCTATGTTAACCAGCAAAAGGGGCGAGCGTGACAGTGTCCCCTTGCCTTCATTTTCAACCATGTCTGACAACATCTGCAGCTCTGCTTCTACTCCAGATTTCCTCAACGTCTTAAGGGACGCTTTTGCCTCCTCCATACTCCCTTTCTTAATGAGAAACCTTGGGGTCTCACTAAGAAAGAAAGACAGCACAAGTAGTGGCAAGGCCAAAAACCCGCTACTGGCAAAGGACCATCTCCAACCATAGCGGAAGTTGTGAGATGATGCCATGTTTACTACTTTTGTGCCGGTACTTCCCCATAGTACCATGGAGTTATATCCGAGGGAAATCCATTTTGGTGCCTTCCCAACATTGATCTCACTCAATATGGTGGGAATCACCTGCAAGATTGTAACCAGGGGTGGATGTAGTTTGTTAGGAACGAGTTCAATGGAACCCATAACTTTCGATGCGGTGTAAAAATTTGTTAAAATTGCAAAAATAGTAGATATGAACCCATAACTTTAAATAGACAATGGGTTCAATGCTAAAAACCCTAAAAGTTGAACCCATAAAATTTAAATCTCGGATCCACCTCTGATTGTAACTTGTTTAAAACTATATATTATGATATTTCCTATTTCAGAACATAGCAAATACTAATAATGGTTAGTTGGATAATATTACTATTTCACAACAATAGTTGATCGGAGTTGAGGCAGGTGGAACTCGGGGTGGCAAACAGGCTGGTCGGGTCGGATATGAGCGGGTCAAAACGGGTAATTTAAAAAACGGATAAAGTATCCGATCTGACCCGTATTTGAGACGGATAAAAACGGGTTTATCCGGCGGATAATATGGATATCCATATTATCCTTGGCTTCTTAAATATGATCACTCATGAGAGAATTCCTAGTCTTCCAAACTTGAGGAACTCTAATTTGACGCTTTACAAATGTAAAAGTTAAACACATTAGTTATTCATTGGTTATCCATTCGGTTAACCATTTTCTAAGTGGATAATATGGTTCTTTATCCATATTCGACCCGTTTTTAAATGGTTCATTATCCAACCTATTTTTTGACGAATAATATGGGTGGATAACAGTTTTCTTTTAACCATTTTGCCACCTCCAGGTGGAACATACATTTATACTAGTTGAAGACTAACTCAAAGTTGGATCTAGTTTGTTAGTGCACTTCCTAGTTTTCATAATCTGTTAGTTAAATAAGGATAGGATAAATGTTTAAGTTGTAGTAGTAGTTCAGGATTTTCTAAATTTTGTTTGTTTGTATGTAGCATATAAAATAGGCATCTTCACTATTCCATGGTAATGCCAATTAGTTTTCAGCTTTCTCTCCACTCTCTTAATCTCTGTTCCTATTGTTCATAATTCTATTTAAATTTCCAACAATGCTAAAGCGAAAAGAACATATAAGTTGTCAAAGAGAGAAACACCAACCTGATTTAGTAACGCCACACTGCATCCGATGACTGTTAGGCCTATTGATGCCACAACATCATTTGGAAACCAGAACATTAGGATACTTCCGACAAGCTGAAGTATTGATCCAATAACTAGTACTGGTTTCCGGCCCCAAGACTCCATCATTCCACGTGCAGCCCATACTGATGGAATGGCCGAGAGCTGCACAATGGATGAAAAGAGGATGAGCCACAGATTAATGTAGGCGCAAAAGTTGTCTGTATTAGCCTTGACTGATTTTACGTGAATTCTTCTGGAGAATTGAACCATAAAGCCTTCAATGCCAACAGCACCACCTGAAACACAATTAAAAATAAGTAAGCTAATGGCAGAAACACAATACAACCGTAAGAAGAAATAAATGACTTCACAGAATGACTAGTGGATGGTATGAATAGTAAGAAGCAGATGTTATTTGGTTTTAGGTCTCTATGTGTGCAACATGCATCTTCGGGTGAGTTGCATGCAAATTATGTATTTTAGACTATGCTTTAGAAGGTAATTTTGCTTTCTGATTAGAAAAAGCTTGCTTCAGATTATGCTGCTTTCTAGGCAACAATGCATGGTACTTAGACTAGAATGTTTGTAGCTGGTGACAAAAAGCAAATGAATAACTATGTGGGTAAATGGCTATATATGGACATTACTACATCATTTTCACTCAATCTACTCCATACAACTTTGTTCCTTTAAAACACTCAACGCTCCATGGCCCTGCTATATCACATCTGCTTTTTGGAGACAACTTGATTCTGTCCGGACGAGAAACCACATCTACTGCTAATAGCATCTCCCAAGTTTACATTTTAAATATGCGCACTGCTAATACTGTAGGAAAGTATATAGTTCTTCCTATCACAGACCAAACTACCTCAAATGATCCAAATACACATAGGAGAGGGCCTTGGATCTAGCTGAATTACTAGCACTCTTGGAAGACCTCCAACTAGAAAAAGTCTTAAACTACAGTCAATGTCATCTACTCTCACATTATATTCGACTGCAGATCATTGATGGGCAGCGTGGAGTTTAAGCATATGATCTACCGGGAAGCAAAGCAGATACTTTGGCAAAAAAAATGGCATGGATGTTCTCCACAATCAGGCACAACATCATTAACCCCCCCTTTTGCTTTTACTAAGGATTGCTCTGTAATCCCACTGAAATCAATATCATTAACATTAAGAAAGCAAGCAATTAAGCCTTTCATTCAGTGGTAGAACTAAGGGGTGTAGGAAGAATGTGACACCTATATTTAGCATTAGAGTAGATTACATGAGTTTTCTTTCTTAAATCGGATTTGGCATTAATTAATACTAAGCACAATTTATTTTCTAGAAGACCAATACTTAGAGAGATTCGAGAGAGAGTCTGATAGATTTCCCTTCTCTTTGTTATGACTACTATATTTGGAAACTGTTCTGTCAAGACTAGTACATTTCATAAGGAAGGTTAAAATGACATAACTTATTTTCATAAAAGCACAAGGAATCAAACACTCCAAATAAAATGGTAACCAAAAAAATATGGAAAGAAGCATTACTTTTCAAGCACTTAGATTTAATTACTAACCAAAAAAATACCTGTGACATTTAAGGCGTAACCAATGGTAAGGCCTCCAAATACTGCCAGTAAGCCGCTAGCAATAAGTGAAGTAAGTCGAGGTTGACTCTTTACATCACTGCAATTCAAGTTAAATGACATATTGATCAATTAAGTATAATTCAAAATACTAATTTAAGCATTTAGTTAAGCTTTGTGGAAAATAAAAATGTACCTGGGAAGCTGTAATGCTAGAGCTGCATTTGAAACCACGGGAGTGATGCTAACGCTCTCGCTAACAATTTCCTGCTAAAAGTTTCGTATGGAAATTAGTAAAAAAAAGTATGGATAAAAATATAACAGTATTCTTATAAGATTACTTCATTTGCCGAGCTAGACATGTCAACCGGACTAATGCTAACTATCTCAGTAGCTTCAGAAACAACTTCCTCCTAAAATTTGTATGAAAAATTAGTTCAAGATTCTTAGAAATAAATAACATTAATTCCATATGATAATTATTGTTAACTTACTTCATTTTCTGGCCTCGGCATGTTGAAAATACACATGCTGCCGATGTCAAATATACCTATGTCATCACTATCAGTAATAACATCCCTGTAAATGATAAGAGTTAGTTCAAGATTCTTAGAGGCCAGACAATTAGTAAAATGAATTTTACTCAAACCAAATAAATGATTCTTTTGATACTTCCTTACACTACAAGGTGTAATTCATCACAATCTTAACTCGCCTAGATCATGTTAAGGAGAAATATGAAAGGTTAATTTTCAACTTGCTAATTAATACATACTCCATTTAGTTATCTATAAACAGTTTGATTCACTGGTGGTTGATCAAAGCCAGAGATAAAGTGCACTCCCTCCTAATTAATAGTTTGCGCTGATCTATAATATGTTAATTTGTGAGTCGTGGAAGAGTCTCAAGTCAACGCTTACTCTGCTTATTTTGGAAATTGCTCTATTAATATAGCTGAAGCTAAGGCAATACTTATGGTAATTAATTATAAGAATGATCAATGACTCAAATTCAGGATCCTGGCAAGTTAACCATATTACCAGGATGATGAAAGAACTGAAGAATCAAACCAAATTTCTATTTTCAGTGGCAGTCATATTGTACCTAGCCTATAATCCATAGTATATTGTGCAGTGATATTCAAGTCAAATTACGTATTTCTTAGATAATAAAATAATTAAGTTGTACTATAATTTAAAGATATACCTCTCATGCTTTGAAGCATCTGTAGACATGTCAAAAATGCAGATGCCACCAATTTTGAATAAGTCATCACTATCTGCAACATCCCTGTAATATAAAAGACGATGCGAGCTAGTTCATAAGATAACCGTAGAGGACAATGAACACATTTGTCAATTGAGTTTTACTCAAACTATGTGGAGAAATCATAATTCTTTTGTATTTCATTTCCTATGTCCTAAGATTTCTAAGTCACTCAAAATTAAGTCAAATGACTAATTGATTAGATAATAAAATAATTAAGCAGTAGTGTGATGATTTACAAATATACCTCTCGTGCGGTGAAGCATCTGCAGACATGTCGAAAATGCAGATGCCAGCAATGTCAAGTATGGGATCACTATCTGCAATATCCCTGTAACATATAAGACGATAACCGCAGTTCATAAGATAACTTAGAGGACAATATATACATTTATAAATTTTACTCAAACTATATGGAGAAGTCATTATTCTTTTGTATTTTATTTCCTTTATCCTATGATCTCACTACTAAAAAAGGACATATTTTTTACTAAAACTTTCCGCCCGAAACTAGTAGTCAAAAGTTTTCGGCCGCTTCAGTCGGAACATTGAAAACGATATAAACATATTTTTCTTATATTACTTTGACCATATATCCGACAAAATTGATTGCAAAGTTTGGCGCAAAAACTCAAGCGTAAAAATTTCCGACTGATTTGGTAAGTCCCTAAAAGTCAAAGTTCTGCTGTTTGACCAGCTTGAATTTTTATGACCGAAACGGCCGGACATTTTAATTAGAAACTAATATATTCAAATTTCGAACGAATCCATCTGGGAAATATTTCATAACCTGAGGCGTGATATGTCAGGCATTGACGACGAAAATCGTCAGAATAAAAAAATAATTTAATATTTTAAACTTTCCGTCCGGAACAGTCACGAAACCTTTGTTTAAACCCTCCTTGACCCCATTTTTTCTTCTCTTCTCTCTCTTTTTTTCTCTGTTTTCCTCTCCATTCTCTCTTCTTCTCCGGCAGTACTGATCTCTCGTTTCCTTCTTCACTCAAGCGCTCCACTTTGGCGGTTTCTCTCTCTCTCTCAACTCCTTTCTTTATCCACTTAAATTCCTAAATTTTTCTTCTATTGTTGTTATAGGCAGTCCAACATCACCACTCGGATGAATCCGATAACACCACTCTGGCGGATCCACTACAACAGCAAAGAAGTTTTTTCTAGTTCTTTATGGTTTATTTCTATTATTTGGATGCTAGTACTAATTTGCTTAGCACATATGTGTTTGTCAAGATTTTCCAATTTATGAATTTAAACTCATGTGTTCAATTTGTAGATTCATGATAGTCATCTTCTAGTTTTCCAACAAATCAGTGCCAACTAGTGTGCTTGCTACTAGTTAAAAAATAAAATATTAGTGGTTATTTTAATCACTTTGAATAACTGTTATACTAATTTGATTTTATCTATATGTTCTAGTATTTGCTAGCCTCATAGCATGCTTTAGATGAAAGATCTATACTTCTTCAATTTAATAGTTTAATGTAAATAACGAAATTTAATTTAAGAAAGGAATGTAAAATCGTTAGACTTGTTTTTATAGAATCCCCCCCCCCCCCCCCCAACAACAAACTCAGTTCAGCATTACTCCATGCCTATCAACGGTGGTTCAGCCTCAACTACCATTAATTTTATTTCCAAACCAAATTTGCCATCTTCTTCCCCACGTGCTCCTATTAGTCAGCATGGTGTCTCACCCTCGATTGCATCCCCAGGCTACCGTATTAGTCAGCATGTTATGCCTTCATTATCGTCCACTCTATTATAATATCTATCATCATCCACTCCCAGTATATCTAGGCTGGATATTGGAGGCTCTCATACAACTACATGCCCATCTACTAGTACTTCTTCAGTTATTGGTTCACAAAAACAGTATACTGGTGGGACTATAAAGTATGATCCTTATAATTGGCTGATTAGCGTCTCCTACAGGGACTGGTAAGTCATTCTTTATTTTTAAATATTTGAATAAGGTTTTACATATATTTTTAATTAATGATTATTTCATATGTTAAATTTAATGCAGATTTTTTTTCATCCTATCAGGCCACACATATGTGTAGAATTTATGAAGCCTTTTTTTCATGAGCTGTGAAATTCCACGAGAGAAATACCGTATCAGATCATAGTGAATATGTGAAATAAATCTAAGGTAAGAATAAATTAAATTTATATAATACTTTTTTTAGCAAATCTACTAGGCGAGGTGCCTAGGGCTAGTTTTATTAATAATAAAAGAAGAAAAAAGAACCACATAGGAAGAGTACAAATAAGGGGGGCAATAGCACAGTAGTGTTGTCTCTATGCCTTGGCTATATAATCACTCCTCTGCGCCTCACATTGCCCTTATGGAAGCCTCATGTAGAGGATCATGGTGTAGATGCTGGCAAAGTCTCACAAGGGCATATAATCTCATAGCTGTTTGAGTATTTTTCCAAAGACATAGGACATGAGCAAACACCTACTGGGCTAAACCTTACCTTACTAATCTTATTGAGGCATATAATACCTTTTTTTTTTTTGGCAAACTAGGTGCATATGGAAGCCTCAACATGAAAATGAGGTGAGTGCTAATTTCAAGGCATATAATACTTATTGTGTTCGTCTAAGTTTCTTTTTTTTTTTTTTTGCAAACTAGGTGCATATGGAAGCCTCAACATGAAAATGAGGTGAGTGCTAATTTCAAGAAGAGAGCTCAAAGGCGGATTAAAGATAGTCGTTTTGTTCCTAAAAAATTTGGCAACAAGCCTGATCGGTTACGTCAAGATGTCTGCGATAAACTTCTGGAGAAGCGAAACACCCCTGAGTGATAGAAGAAGAGTGAACAAGAAAATGCAAACATCGCCTCTAGTAAAGGTAGCCCATTGAACAGTAGAGGTTCAATTAATTATATGTCCATCGATTGAGATTGGAAATTTTTTATAATTATTTTCTTAGTTTTACATATACGCACATCGAAATATATATATATATATCAATGTTTTAAAAGGCGGGGGCGAGAGGCGAGGCGTAAGCCCTGGGACATGGGGCGTAAGTCCCACGGATCGTTAAATTTTACTAATTTCAAGAATTTTAAGATAGTACAAAATAAAAAATAATTATGAAAAATTTATGGACTATTATATTGTAAAGACATAACAAAAGTTAATAAATAAATACTTTCAAAAAGAAAATTTTATTTAAAATTTACTATCATAGGAGTCTTAGTGGATAACGTGCAATAATTTTTATTTTAATTATGACATAAAATACTCTCAACTTAATGATTTATGATTGAGAAAAAAGTAATTTTGAATAGTCAACGATTTGGTAAGAAAATTTGAGGATTTACAAGTTTAGTTACATACAATTGCATAAAGTTCTATTAGGCGAGCCCAGTACCTGGGCGTTGGGCGTGTTCGGAGCGTAAGCTTCAGTAGCCGAGGTGTAAGTCTCACGGAATTAAGCCCCACACATAAGCCCAGGGGCGTTTTACGAGTGCTTCGCCCTGGGGCGAGTCCCGGGCGATCCCCAATTCTGCCTTTTAAAATATATATATATATATATATATATATATATATATATATATATATATATATATATATATATATATATATCCCACATTTAAATTTTGTAGGAAAAGACATATGTGAGGAATGTAATTCATGGTCAGGTTTTTACGTAGACACACAAGAATAAGGAGGAGGAGGAGGAGGAGGAGGAGGAGGAGGAGGATAGTTCAAGAGAAGAATGAGTCAAAATACGTACTTCAGAGACATATGTAAGATCCTAACTTCAACATTATTTCATTTTTCTAAGATTAGTTTGTTTGTATAATATTTATTATTTTATTTCAGGAAAGGTATCATAAAAATTTGAAGGAATGGCAACAAACTCGGACTGATTCAACCCAATTGTCACCCGGAGATATGAAACAATGTGGATACAAGCGGCTTGTATATTAAATAAAGGTAACGACTTGTGTAAAAATATTCGTTTTAGTGTCAGTTTGCAAGTTGTGTGTTTATTCTCTTACTCATTTTACTTTCTTTTTCTTTATTTATAATGATCATACACAGAGGTAGAGTCTACGGGCCTGAAGTACAACCATCCTCTAGTCATCCAGCCGTATTATTCATTGATGCTTCTAGTTCACAAGAAGAAATGGAAGCTATGCACAAAAACATTAATGATTTGACGCAAGAATGAAGCGCTTGTTAGCCTATATACAAAAATGCATAAAATAGAACGGCAATAAGCCTACAATAGAGGAATTTGTTAGTGAGGAGGAGACTGAATCTGACGACGAATAGTATTTGAGTTGTATTATTGTTTTCTTACTTGGTTACAAAGTGTCTTTGAAGTTTTTGAACTTTTATGTGGGTGTAAAGTTAGACTTGGTTGGTTTTGGACTTGATTGAATGTGGTTTGATTGAACTCTTTAGGTTGTATGTTATTTTGTTAAGACTTTTAGACTTAAATGTAGAAATTTATGAAGTGTTTAGCCTTGTTTAAGGTTTTATGAACTTGAATAATTGTAAATTAGTTTGTTTGGTTGGTTGTTTTATTTGAAAGGTGGTGTAGCTAAAACTACAACAGAGTTCTGCTTAAATTTGTCCAAAATTTCGAGTGATTTATGACTCTGATGGTCCAAAATGTCACATGGAAATTCCCAGATTTCCGACCAATTCAGTCGGAAATCATGAAATTTAACTTTTTTAATAGTATGATTGATTCTATTGAGTGGAGGCTCGCTTCCCAAGTCCTTTGTGATAAGAATGTGTTGCTGAGACATAAAGATAAGTTCTACAAGGTACTAGTTAGACCGATTATGTTGTATGAAGCGAAGTGTTGGCCTGTCAAGAACTCTCATGTCCAGAAGATGAAAGTAGCTGAGATGAGGATATTAAGGTGGATGTGTGGGAATATCAGGTTAGATAAGATTAGGAATAAAGTTATTTGGGATAAGGTGGGAGTGGCCCATATCGAGGATAAGATGTGGGAGGCGAGGTAGATGGTTCGGGCATGTTAAGAGAAGAAGCATAGAAGCTCTAGTTAAGAGGTGAGAGAGGTTAGACTTAGTCGGTATCAGGAGGGGTAGAGGTAGGCCTAAAAAGTCTTGGGGAGAGGTGATCAGGCGGGATGTGGCGCACCTGGAGCTGACTGAGAACGTGGCACTAGATAGGAGGGTGTAGAGGTCGAAGATTAGGGTAGAAAGCTAGTAGGTAGTCAAACATTTTTCTTTGTCTGAATAAGTTCGCTAGCATTAGTGCTACTATGATATCCTTTTATCCAAAGACTGGTATTACTACCTAGAGTTTAATTGCTTTCTTGGCTTCGGCCTTATTTTTATCTTATTGTTATTCCTACTTGTTGCCATCACTTTTTTTCCTACTTCGGCCCAGCGGTCGGGTTTGGTCAATTTTGTGATTTTGATGTAAATAGGTTATTTTCGAGCGGGCTTTGTTCCCCTAGCATATTTTGATGGTATGAATCTGTTTTGGTTAGATTTGAGCATTCGGAGGCCGATTCGAGAGGCAAGGGCATCGCGGGCTAGAATTTGGACCGGATTGAGGTAAGTAATGATTGTAAATGCTGTCCTGAGGGTATAAAACCCCGGATTTTACATCGTTGTGCTACTTTGAGGTGACGCACACGCCAGATGACGAGTGTGGGGTCGTACACTGTTGGGGATTGTGAATTAGTCCGTCCCGTATAACTGTTAAGTCGCGTATTTGATTAAAACTTGTCTGATATCATTGTGTTTTGGAAAGTATTATCATATTTTGGGCTGAATGCCATATTTGGGCCTCGTGCCAACTGTTTTAGAGCCTTAGGGGATTTTTACTACTATTCCTCACTGTTTTGACTTCATATTTGTACTCACTCATGTTGTATTCTACTATTTTCATAACTCAACCATATTTACTCTGTTTTGATATTTTAAATGATATTTTGTGCCGAACATCATGTTTTACTGTTGCTCGAGTGGCTTGAGAGATTTCTGACTGAGTGAGGCCGATGACCTGTGTTGTGAGGATATAGCGGGATCGGGCTGCGCGCCACAACAGAGTTGTATTGATTCACGATTATGAGGTCGAGGGCCTGAATTGTTATGCCACGAGGTGGCTTGTTATACGGCCGAGGGCCTGTTCGATTATGCCACGAGATGGCTTTGTTATAGAAATTGGGTTGTAGGAGCCTCTCCAGGAGTCTGTACACCCCAGTGAGCGCGGGTACCCAGTGTGAGATGTGATATTGCCCGAGGGGCTGCTGTTGTTCTATGTTATTGCCTAAGGGGCTGATACGAGTGATTGTGAGGTAGCCCGAGGGGCTGGATCTGTTGGTATTTTTCCCGAGGGGCTATTTACATTACTATTCTTTTCTCACCGATTTCATCATTCGCTTGAAGTATTGAAAATTGTTTTAAAAAAAAAGGATTTACTAAACTGAGATGTTTTAACGAGTGTTATTGCTTTACTGCATCGTTTTAGACTTATATTGTTATGCTGTAGTATCATGATGTAGTTTACATGTTTTCTTACTGCTCAGCTGTCTTTACTTTTATTACTTACTGAGTTGGCGTACTCACATTACTACCTGCACCCTGTGTGCAGATCCAGGAGTCTCGGGTCATGCTAGCGAGTGCTGATTTGTCGTCCAACAAGCTTCGGAGTTGACTAGGTAGCTGTTTGGCGTCCGTAGCCTGGTGCTTCTCCTTCCTATCTTTATTTCGCTTTGTATTAGCTGTT
>NW_017670336.1:0-53590 GCF_001879085.1 Nicotiana attenuata | reverse complement strand
ACTAATTCATGAATAAATAGGAGATGGACTCCATTAATCATACCTAGTAAGTATTTCATTAACAACTTCCATTTTATTTCCATTAACAACTTAAATTATAATTATCAAAATATTACAAGTTTTATAAATCTTTGCCAAACATCAATATTTCTACTTTAATTCCAATACCCGACACTACCCACGACCTGTCTACGGTGCCTCTAAACATAACTGAAGAGTAATGTAATATGGAAATGCCAATAACAAGGCTCCAGCTATACCTCAAATACAAAGTACATGATAAACAGATGAAACAGAACCCCGAAACGAAGTGGGGCTCACCAAGTCAGCTGAAAGGATGATGCGGCACTAGCTGTGACCAACACTGCCTGCTATAGAAACACCTACATCCATATAAAGACGTAACGCCCCCGCAAAAGGGACGTTAGTGCCATTGAATAGCACTAGTATGTATAACTAAACACCATCTAGTTAGAAAGAACTTTCATACAATAATAAGAAAATCACAAGTATAACTCAAACACTTTAAATGATCACAACATTATTAAATAAAAGAATCATGCAATTTTCACATTATTTTCCCACAGCTTTTAGTTTTGGGGAATTTCATACTGTTCATCATTGTTCACATTACCACCGCTATCTTGAGCGGAGTCCGATCTCGATCCGGTCGGCTAGGTTGCCTCATTTGGGACATTCACTTCAATCACAAACACATTACCACCATGAGCGTAGCATGGCGTCCGATCTTGGCCCGATCGTCTAGGCCGCCTTACCAAGGAATTTCCTTTTTCCATCAATCATCTCATTTCAATCTTTATTTCCCACAAATCATTTCATAGGCACTTGGGGCCACAACTGTCACATCATATATTTGGCACTAGGCCACATATCACATCATTCCCAATTTCGATGTAGATTTTTAATTAGGATAATATGTGCACACAATAGCAAATAAAATTGTAATCATAGATGAGACTTCACGTAGATGGCACAACATATACAACTTTAATCTTAATTTAAGGCCTAAGCATCTCAATACATGATTCAAATTCCTTGCACCCTTTCAAATTATCAAGAATAGCACATTGATCATATTGAGACACATTTTTCACGCATATAAGGTCGCAACCCCAAATTCATGTGAAGCAACAATCAATACAACAATTCAACTTTAATCTTACCAATTCACACAATCACCGATGACGCTCAATTTCTAAAAGACGGGGTTTTAGCCATACATACCTCAATAAAGCTTTCCTTAATTCTTACAAAATTTCGGGACTCTTAGCACATCAATCTATTGTATAAGAATTATAAATCGAACCAAGATTAGAGACAAGATTAAGAGTCTAGCTCGTTTGAGTATATTATCAAACACTAAGGGTGCATTTTGATCTTAGGTCCCTTGTGTAAGGGATTTCCTTCAATGATATACTCCAATTGTTATCCTTTTAGTTCACATCCTCCCCATACCCCATTACCTCTTATGCATGCAAGGTTATTAGCCTTTTTTACCCAAGAACTCAATTGTTAATCACTTATCTTAAATGGAAGGTTCGAAATTATAGATTATGGAACAAGTTCTTACCTTTTAGGGTGAAGACCCAGCAACTCTCTAGACCATCTTCAAGATTTTGGGGGTAAGCGTTGGGTGGGGATTACATGAAGGTCACTCCTTCTCTGTCTAGAACTCCTCTTCTCACTCTATTTTTAGTAAAAAATAACATAGAGAAGATCAAATGGGGTGTTTTAATGGAATGGGGTCGGGTCTTAAAAATTAGAAAATAGGAGCCCCGACTCAGGTCTGCAATCACATAACGGACATGCGTCCCACAAAATGGACCCGCAAAGATGGTCCCAAAATCTAGATAAACTGTCTAGGTATGCGACAGAAATGCGGTCCGCATACCTGTTCTGCGGTCGCATAATGCACCGCAGAACTGCCCTTCACAAAATTCCAAAGGGATTATGCGATAACTATGCAGCCCGCATATCGATTATGCAATCGCATAATTGCCCGCATAGTTGACCTCAAATTAACAAACACATTGACTAACTCTGTGGCGACTATGCGGTCCGCATACCTATTATGCGACCACATAATGGATTGCAAAAATGCACTTTTCTGGAAAACATAATTTCTTAACTTTTTGATGCACCGATCAATCAAAGGGGTCCGAACAGCGGCGAGCTTGCGAGCCGCGACGAATTTTATGAAGTTCTAACACCTGATCCAAACTTGGCACTACGAGATTCGGGTTGTTGAGTAGAAACTCTCACGGGGCCTCACATCCTCCCCCACTTAAGATTATTCGTCGTCGAATGAGGATCAAGGTTCACTTATTAGCAGTCTCTATACAACCTTCTGCCTTTTACAACCTAAAACATATTAATAGTCTCCAAATTTGGCTTACTCCCTAAATTTTCGAAAATTTCGCCAGAGTTTCCTTTGTATTTAGGCCTATCCACCTGTCAGAGAGTCACCCAAACCATCCAAAAAACTCATCCATAACTCGACAAAGCACCACAACGTGTATACTCATAACACTAATCTCACCATTACAAGCGCTACATTATCACAATGATACCGGAACATGGACTGCACATTTTTAAATCATAACACCTATAAGGTACAGTCAAAGCTTATTGATATACAATCAAGCTTAAATACATTATTTACACAACGCTCTCGGTCTTCAATGTGGCCTCTTATACTTACAGGCTTTGCCATAACACATTCACGGAAACAACCCCAACCTCCAAACTTATCTAACAAGGATGACAGCCAGATACCTCACATAAGCTAACTATCCGTTAACTTCACCTTCAATAATTTACACCAGGGTGATACACAAATTATCTCCACCTGCCTTCTTAGACATATGAAAAAACAAATTCATGAGGAACAACTAGGGGGAAGCATCATACTCCTAGTGCGACCTAATGGGAAATGCGCTTATGTACCCTTCATTATCAATTCTCATAACATCTACAGGGGAAAATTTTGAGAATAACTGGTTCACCCTCCTGAATTCTAAATCTCTATGCGAACACCCAAACTAAACCCGTGGTGTCCTTCACGATTACTCTGGATGAGTTAGTGATGCGATTGATTCCTGCATTGACAGATCATATAGTTCCTGTAATTGTTGAGCGGGTACGGGAATTAGTTTCCTTACCCTCGCGTCAGCCAAATACTGATATGGCACGTACAGTTCCAACATCTTCTACTGCTACTAACATTGATGAGGTTCATGCATTGGGTTATGATGATGACCGTAACTCTCCAGCCTAGCATAGTTAGCTTATTTTGTTTGGACATTATTGTTGGTCCTTGTGAATTTTTGTACTTAATGATACTGTTATATGAATTATTCTATATATTTTGGACCTTGTTGAATTTATAGTAATATCAGTGACTTTTTTATTAAGTGTATTTAATAGTTTATGTAAAATGTTTGAACAGAGTACATTTAAAATAATAAATAAAAAGAATTTTAAAAAATCAATAATATAGTAAAAATGAATCAGCGACGGATACATTCCGTAGCTAAAATTATCGCGTAAAATAGAATCTTGCGACGAATTAGCAACAAAAGGTTTTTGTTGCAAAAAGCAGGGACAATTTGCTATAACACGGCTAGTGACGGAAAATTTCGTCGCTATAATAACAAACAACGAATTTTATTATGTACTGCAGCGACGAAAGGCATCAATATAGCGACAGAAAGAAGCTATATCGCGACGGATATTTCCCTCGCTAAACTTTGCTACAAAAATATGTCGCCGCTACTCCGTCGCTAATTCTGCGACGGTTTAGTATTTTCCGTCGCTATAAGCCTAGCAACGAGGATTTTAGGGACCAACTTGAATCCGTCGCTATTTCGTCGCTAAACACCTTTAGCGACAGAAAATATTGACTTAGCAACGGAATGCGGCCGTCGCTAAATGCTATTTTTTTGTAGTGTGAATATATGTGATCACATGGTGACTTTAACACGTTTGAACCTTCAATACCAAATAGATCTAATACAATAAGGAGCAACGGAGTTCAAGATTGGGCTGGAATTATTCAGGAATCCATTTATGCGCTGAGTAGAGTATTTCATGAGGGTTCATGCTAAAAGACACGAGGATTTCTATTAATGATGCTGACATGGTTTAATCCAGGTGACTACATCAATTATCAGATAAATGAAGCGTAGTGGTAACTAGTATTCTTAGATAAGGTGGATACCATGCATGTGAACTTAAGATTTTTAAAGAAGTGATCAAGTAGGATACACCAGTTGTGTCCCTGAGTGTAAAGTAAGTAGTTGATCTCAAATGGTAAGACTCTTGCAACATGGGTGTGATTGAGGCCGCAAATGAAATACGTGGAATTTAATTTCACTCCTAACAATAAGCGACAGAAGGACTCTATGCCACAAGCGCATGGAGATGGAAAAGAAGTCATCTACTTACGAGATTATCATAATTCGAGCAATCTAACCCTTCCTAAGGCGGTGGAATGCTAGAGGTAACAAAATTTCCTGCACATGACAATGACGTTGTCAATACTCCTAGAAGCCGAGGGAGCAAAGATCCACATAACCTCATCAAATTCGACCCATTCATGACTTCTGATAAAGGGGACACACTTTGGTTTTGAAATCATGGCAATTTAAGTTTTAACTTTACGGAAAATCATTACTTTTAAGACCCATGAGACAAGCCCTTGTAGTCCTAGAAAATCGTCAACAATGGCAAGAAGTACTTAAAATTATTACGAGCTAGTATAGAATAAGGCCTCGAAGTGACCGTATGAATAATTATAAAAGGTTGAGAAGTCTTGATGCACTTATCGGAGAAGAGTAACCTAAATTATCTATTCACATGGACAAGTAGGGAAGGTAGATGATTGTTTAGGAGAAAATTCTCATAAGGAGTGCGAGCAATATCTTTTTATCCTAACGAAAGGAACATACCCCGACCCTTGATGCCATACGGCATAAAATTAGATTCACGAGGAGAGTTACCAGATGAAAATAGATAGTAAGGCAGCACAACTAAGAGCACATGCTTGGAATCGACAAGCTTAAACAGAGTTGAAGACATTAGAAGTGTGTAGAAAAGGGGAAATTTGCCCTCTCTCAGGGCGCTTGTAGAGTACATAAAAGTGAGGTTAATTCAATCAGATTATATAGTTGGATAACTAGTCGAGACATTGACATAGCATCGCATTGAAGATACGGGTAAACAACACATGATGCAAGACAAATGAAAAGAAAGCGAGAGAGCCTTATGGAAGTAACCTTTACATTGTAGCCACTAGGAATGGTAGTAATATAAAGCGATTGCGGGAAGCTACATTTTTGAAAGAAGATCTCTGTATCTGGTGACGTGATGTATAGCTCCAGAATTCAAAAATCCAATTATTTTTAGCAACTCTACTTCACAATGAAGCACTACAGCACACTTCTACACAACCAACTATTACCAGCCAAATTGGGAGACGCTATAAGACTTGACTGAGAGAAAAGCTTTGGCATACGAATGTGTTACTAGGTGTATTGCTCCTTCGTCAACCCAAAACCAAAAGGCGAGAGTTAGACTGATAAGCAGATCGTTGGACTAGAACATGTGTAGATAATCCATTATCGAAAGGAGATCATTCAATCTCAGCAATTGCGGCACGCTATCAACCCTTGATGAACTTGAAATGAGGTGGGAACCCAATGAGATAGCATAAAATAATCATGGAAGGTTTGCAGATGTTCATACCGAGTTCTCCATGGATTTTGACTTGAGAAATACCTAGATGCTAATGAAAGACAGAAAGACAAGAGAAATAAACGTTGTGCTACGATAAGATAACCCCCAAAGGTGCGCTTGGTCTTGACGAAGAGCCTAGTAAGGGTCCTTACGAGAAAGGAAGTGTTACAATGACACATTGAAGGATATGTTCTCTCATGGTTATCGAACAAGTGTTGGGAAACTAGCACAATGAATTCACTAACTAAAGAACACAATTAACACATGTTGTGGAGGTGTAAAGAGAAAATAAACATTTGTTATAAGGTGGACATGCTTCTGTTATATTAACTCCCAACTGCAATATATGACCATGCCACGAGCAACAACAATACTAGGACAAAGTGAGCTACTTATTGCGAGATGTCCCAAGTGGACACGAAAGTTATGGCGACACAAGATCTTCCTACGACGGGGATGTGAGGATCTCAATTTTCAGAGAGACTTTATGCACACTGTGGCCATTTCGATTGACATGCATTCATATGATAGGTGTTAAGGTATGCTCTTATGTTACTAGACAGTGAGAAGCTTTCATGAAAAAACTTGTTGCTCCCAAACGCACACGCAAGTATACGTGGTCGACAAGTAATATAGGATTGTAAGTCCGGATATCGTACCTACAGGGACTTGTCATTAACTATCAACTAAATGAAACCAAACAATTAATCTATTCAAGCGAATCCTAACGTATGAATATTTAACTAAAATTAATCTAGAGTAGTAAACTAAGAGATTAAAGAAAACAAGTTGATGAATTATAGACACGAATTCAATGTGAGTGAATATTCTAGAGCTATGGGTTAGCTAACAATCCCGTTGAGTTTTTCACCTAAATTGTCTAATTAATTTATCTAGTTTATTGATTGACAGGATTAATATTGCTCGTAGCCTTCTCCCGAAGTACAACTCGCCTATTCAAGCTAACCTAACGCCTATATTCCTATGGAATTAGAATTAACAAGAACACATTTATAATTCCGGTATTATAACCAAGCAAGGCGATTAGGTATATTCCTATCCTAACCGCAAATCCGCTCCACCCTAAGAGTTAAGATCTTGCTCTACTCAATCTTATATGCAATCTAGAATTCCCTCTCCCGAGTTCAATCCTAGATTTGTAGATTGTATTCAATTGGTGATCAAGCAATCAAATAATTGAGCGCAAGATTGAATAAATAAACCAATATGATAAAATATTAAGAACAATTCATGCTTCAAACTACAACGTTCATGTAGCACCCAACAACTCTAGAACAAATAAACTATGAAACTAAAAGAAGAGAAGAGAAGAAATGGTGTGTGTTTCCCCACGTGAATTCTCCTCCAAAGTATGTTAGATCTCTCTAAAGTGGCGTCCTCCCCTTCAAAAATAGGTTTAGTCTTGCTTTTATACGTGTTGGGTAGGTCTAGGGCCGAAATAACCTTGTCCCGGGCGAAATAGGACACATTTCACGTCACCGGCGCCCAGCCCGGTGCCAGGCGCCCTCCATAGCGCCCAAATATTTGTGCATACTATTTTTGGCGCCACAGGTGGCGCCAGGTGCTGCTTGTGGCGCCCAACTGGCCCTTTTTTCCCGGTTTCGTTCGTTTTGGCTCAAATATTGAGCGTTTTGCCCAGTTAGTCCTTTGAGTTAGCTTTCCAACCATATATTGTGGAGCCCAAATGGATTTCTGAGCAAAAAGTTATGTCCATTTTACTAGACAGTGCGCAATATGCCTACTCGATTCTTCGTTCGCTCTAACTATCATCCTTTGACCCCCAAACATGATTCCGGCTTAATTCCTTGAGCTTTTACTCAGACTTCAAAGCTCCAAATCACTTGAATTCATTCCATAACATCTATATAGCTCGGAATCACTCCTACAAGGCATAAAACACACAGTTAGTGCAAGACACTAGCGATTAAAGTGCAAACTCAACTAAAGTGCAGTAAATTAGAGTGTAATAATCGACTAAAATACGTAATTATAGCCTATCATCAACACCCCACACTTAAACGTTGCTCGTCCTCGAGCAATGGGACTATCTAATAAACCCCCCAACTACGTGCAAGTATCAATTATAGAGGAGTACTTTAACTTTTACCCACACACTATACCCTAGACTATGATCAGTACCGACACACAAGCATGAACACACAAAAATTCGCCTTCTTCCCGTCTAAGCATGCCCAAGTATAATATTTCACTTCAATCAATTCCAACAACCTATTCGTCACCACCCAACCTCAAAAGTCGACTTGCAACCACTAAGCACCCTCAACTCATGCACTTACCCAAGAAGAAAGTTTACAACATTACCAATCATTCATGAGATCATGTGCTCTTACCAACAAGCAAAAGAGTGAATATAGATAGTCCACACATTCAAACATACTTTTGAATATAGATTAAGGACATCTCACAATTTGAACAAAATTCGCTCACTCTCACAAAGAATTCATATGCATCCCGTGGTCGTACCATAAGCTTGCCCGTAGTGTATACCTCTACTAATTTAAGCTAGCCAAATGTAGGATCAATTAGGACTTTTAGGTTGTAATGTAGGCTAAGGGACGGATATGATACAATTAGAAATAGTGGCTCCCTCCTAAGCACTTCAATACACTAATTCACAATTCAAGCACATATTCTTCTCAAACAAATCACTTGCCATACACAACATAGACCTGTATTCAATTAAGCACTTCTCTACTTTTTACTAGCGCAAATCAATAAGAATTGGAGGTGTTTTATGTTTCTACATACTTTCACTATCATTTTTTTTTCACACACTCCATATAATAAAGTCCATTGGCTAGTGACCTTTAAATTCAACTTTAGTGCACCAACGGGCCCTTCCATGGTTCCACTCAAAAGCTACTCCCCAAATCTCTAACCTTACTTCTTTTAGAGACTAATTGCCTTAGGAGGTAAAGGTTCAATCAATATCAAATTAAGAACAAAATAGGGGTATGGCTTGTAATGTGGGTGCCAAAGAAAGGTCTATAGGCTCAAAGGGGCTAGCAACGGAAAATTTTATTTTTATGTGACAAGCACATCCATGATCAAGCAAGAAAATGCCTACGTCATCTCCTAGATTAGCACAACTTACAATTTCGCTTCAATTAACACACGGGGCAAGTTCTAGACTACACAGGATAGCATAGAAAATCACAATTCCTCACACACACGTTGCACATTACTCAATCAAGACGGTTCTATTCAACTCTCAAGTCAAGTAAGCACACATAATTATGAAATTTAAGCAATATTGCACTATGTAGCATACAAGTCAAACAACTGAGAAAAGGCGTCACAAAATAGGCTATTTACTTTACTTAGGCTTCACAATTCAAACCAAATATACGGAAAAACAGAATGTATGTCATAGCCTATTGTGCCAGCATCAACCATGTCAATGAGTGTCTCGGAGCGACTCAGTTTCTTCCTAAACTACTCCTAAAAAAAAAATAAAGCACCCGGTTCGAGCTACACCCTTGGAAAAGAACCGACTCCCAAAGAACAACCAAGGGATACTACCTAACTATCCTAAAAAAAAAATCTTTTTGGTATTTTTAATCGGACTTTGATCCCTCAAGAAAATTGTCCACAAGATCCATCGTCGGGAAAAGTCCGAACTTTTTCTAATTTTTTTTTGTTTTTAACAAAAATTACTACACTAAGAACGAGTACTACGACTACACTAAGAACGAGTACTACAACTAAGCTAAGATAGCACAGAAAATCACCCGGACAATCTCCTCACCCCACACTTAAAATTGTGCAATGTCCTCAATGCACACTAAAAATAACAAGAGGGTAAAAGAAACTCCCTGGTATGCCAAAGGCCGAAGAATTAGCAGCTCACGGGATACTCATCCTTCTCCCTAGTATGATCCCTTGTGCGGGTACCTCACACTTAGTTTCAACCACTTGCTCGCTTTTGCACATGCCTCTTGGCTTTGATTCCATGCTCGTACTCCTACAAAACACAAAAATAATACTACAAAAAAATATTAACACAATAAAATAAAATAAAAAAAATTGGGTTGCCTCCCAACAAGCGCTTGATTTAACGTCGCGGCACGACGCTATCACTTTCATCACTTTTCCTTCCACTTTGAGGATATAAATTGCGTCCCCAATTTTGCATCAATTTTTCTATCACGTTCCTGGGCCGGTGGTATAAAAATAAATGAACCAAGCAATAGGTATCGCATCTTGAACTTCTTGGCCCTTAAGTGAGGAATGTCGTTTTGTCTTCTTGACATCACAAATTTCAGAATATAAGCACTTTGTTCCTCATCCATCGACTCCTTCATATGCTCGACTGGATCAATTCCCATGTCACCAACCAAACACAATGTTGTAAAATGTTTAGAATGAGGTCCAATACGCTCCAACTCTAAAATTGCATTACTTTTGACATCCTCAATTTTGCACTCTTCGTCAACCTTGGCATCATTAATAATATTTTGGTCGAATAGTTGGAATTCCTCTTTCCGCTCCATAAGTTGACCAGTATCCACAACAATTGGTTGTAGGGCATCAGACACCTCAACCTTTTTATTCAATTGATCGTGCAGGTCATGGATATCTAAGCCAAATTGGTCTATCTCTTGCATGAGCTCAGTTCTTCCTTCTATTAGTTGTTCTGTCATATTTGAAAGACCATCGTATAGAAACTCATGAGATTTTATTAGTTGAGTTTGTTCCTCTAGCCAAGATTGGCTCACTATATCTGCTTCTTCTAAATTTTCTTCTGGTGGGAACTCTCTCTCTTTAGCCACCCGCCTCGGCCATCATTCTCATGATTGCTTCACTAATTCTTTGTATAGCCTTTCGATTTTCATCTTGTTGCTCGACTACTTGCCTCATCATGTCCATAATACGAGCCATGCTTTCCATATCCTCCACTTCATTGCTCCTATGAAACTCATCAACATTATTAGAAACATTATAATAAGAACTCTGAGAAGGATAATAAGAATTAGGACAACCAATTAGGACAACCATCCCAATGGCCACCTTGACAACCACACATATTACAAAAATTCCACACATCAGATTGAGATGCACAATTTTGCCCTAAGTGTGGTCCTCCACAATATGGACATTGTTGGCCCAAGTTCAGTTGAAGTTTTGAAGCTTGACAAATGAACTCAGTAATGGACATGGTCCATCTGGTGAAACACAGTGTTTATCAACCATTGCATATGAGATGCACGTGAGGAAGATATACCGTAGAGATCAAGCAACAATATCTTCTGAATTAAATCGAAAAGATTGCAGTTGGGATAAGGTGAACAGTCTCCTTATGAGGAGAGAACACAATCCTAATCTAGGATAAGGGTTGGAGTTTGTATTGGTCAAGGACTCAAAATCTTCTAAGGATAAGCAATAGAGTCTCAATCAAACTCTAATTACTAACTCAATAAATAACTGAGTTTGTTCTCTTTTACAGGCATTGCACATACGCAGAAGTAAAACATAATTGAGAGCAAAAGAGCAAGTCTGTTTTGAAAGCAATATATGTGAGATATAAGTGTGCACTCCTGAAGCTACTTGAACGAGAGAGAAGAACCAGTTCCATTGTGTTTATTCTTATTCTAGTTCAAATGTAGTAGGAATTTCTGTTTGTACCTTTCAGCTTATTTAGAAGCAATTGTATTAGGTACTTTGAGTATTCAAGTTAGAGTTAACTTGAAAGTGTCGCAACAGTTGAGGCTGTGTGCTACACTGGGATTAGAGTTAATCCTTAGACTTACAAAGAGTTTTTTTAAATGCTGTTTTGACTCATTGATTTTAGTGGAAATCCTACTGAGTAGTAGGTCGTGGTTTTTTCACCTTTTGAGCCAGGTGTTTTCCACGTAAAAATCTCTGTGTTCTTTTGTTTATGCATTTATTATTCCGCAAACTACAATAGTTAGAACACCTAGAAGAACCAGGTTCTTCTAGAGCGAAAATTAGGTACCACACAAATCACCCCCCCTCTTGTGTGGTATTGACGTTTAGAACATCAATTGGTATCAGAGCGGGTTATCCTTGAAGAGGTTAACACCTTAGGAAAGATCAACATGAGTGCACCACCTGTAAACTGGGAAGGGCAATCCACTGCTAGGCCTCCACTTTTCAATGGTCTCTACTACTCCTGGTGGAAGAATAGAATGAGAGACCACATCATAGGAGAAGACTATGAGCTCTGGGACATCATCACTGATGGTCCTCTAGCCACAACAAAGAAAACTGCTGAAGGATTGGATGTTCCAAAGACAAGAGCTGATTGCACTGCTGAAGACTTAAAGAAGTGGGAAAAGAATGTTAAGGCCAAGAAGTGGCTAGTATGTGGACTTGGTCCAGATGAGTACAACAGGATCCAAAACTGTACCACTGCCAAGGAAATTTGGGACACCTTACAAGTGGCCCATGAAGGAACACCTCAAGTGAAGAGGTCAAGAGGAACACTGCTATATTCTCAATATGAGAATTTTACTATGAAGGATGGAGAAACCATCCAAGAGATGTATACCAGGTTCACTACACTGACAAATGAACTTGAGTTTCTTGGAAGGTTTATCCTGGAAGAAGACAAGGTTGAGAAGATCTTAACTAGAGTTCTGCCAATTTCCTGGGAAAGCAAAATCACAGCCATTCAGGAATCCAAGAATATTGCTACCCTAAAATTGGATGAACTGATTGGAAATCTGACTGCCTATGAATTGAGAAGGCATACTATGAAGATGGATGCTCCAAAGAAAGAAAGAAGTCTTGCTCTCAGAATCTTAGAAGGATCAGATCTTGAAGATGATGAGATGGCTATGATAACCAGGGATTTCAAAAAGTATCTTATGAGAGGAAAGGGTCCTTCAAGAGGAATAACCTCCAACAAATCTCGGGCTCCTGAGAAGCAGACTAATGATGGTTGCTCTAAGTGTGGTAAGACAGACCACATGATCAAGAATTGCCCTTAACGGGAGATTGAGTGGAAGAAAGAAAGAGCTGAACGGAGAAACAGGAAGAAGGAACAGGTCCAACCAAAAAGGAACAAAGGTTCAACTAAAGCTATGGTTGCTGCATGGGGAGAAACCTCAGATGAGGGCTCAGAAGATGAAGCTGAAGATGAGAAAGCTCTCATGGCCATCGGAGAATCAGAGGATGAACAGGAGGTAAGTATCCTACATCTTAAAGAAAAGATTAAATTTTTGTCTAAAGAAAGGTTGGCTGAGCTATTATTGGACTTCATTGATGAGTCTGAAATAATAAACAGTGAGAAGGATGTTCTGTCTAGGGAATGTGTCAGAGTCTAGGGCTGATGAGAGTGACAACACAAATGCTGAGTTGAAGAACCAGGTTCATGAACTTGAAAATAATGTCCTAGAACTCAGATCTGAAAATATTAAACTGAAATTAGGGACCGAAAAGAAAATGGTTGATCAGTCATTTCTCACACTAGAAGAAAATCTAGGAAAAATGAAAGATGAACTATATAAGAAAGATAAATTGATTAAGGCCCTAAAGGAAGATTTAGGAAAGGTAAAGCATGAACTAGACAGAACATGCAAATGGAACAAGGCTTCTGATGCACTCTCCTGGCTGCAAAAACATCACAACAATAATAAGAGAGGACTTGGGTTTGGGACACAAACTCCAAAATGGGATCCCAAAAACAAGTACCTCACACTTCCTGAAAATAAGATCTGCACACACTGTGGTAAGACTGGCCATTAAAAAAATGAATGCAATGCAAAAGAAAAGGCCAGTCAAAAGAACAAAGCCTTTGTTCAAGAAAAACACAAACTGCCTGGTTGGGCAAAGAAAAATTTAATTCATCCTTTTGCCCATAGAAAGGGACCCAAACTAGTTTGCGTTCCTAAGACTAACCCATGATTTCATTTTGCAGGTCCAAGTGAAGGGGAGTAGCCAAATATGGTACATGGATAGTGGCTGCTCAAAATATATGACAGGGAACAAGGACCAGTTCCTTTCACTTGAGAACCTAAAATGAGGTAATGTCTCCTTTGGAAATGGAAAGAAAGATGAGATCATTGGGGTTGGAAAGGTAGGAAAGACAAACTCTCATTCCATCGAGAATGTCTATTTGATAGATGGCTTAAAATATAGCCTGATAAGTGTGTCACAACTGTGTGACAGAGGTAATCTTGTAGCTTTCACCTTTACCAAATGCTTTGTGATTAACCTTACTACTGACAAGATTGTTTTGCAGGGAAAGAGAGTTAACAATATTTACATTGTAAATTTGTCAACTCTCTCTAAAAATGAAGTCACTTGCCTAAGTGTGTTAATTAATGATCCCCTCATTTGGCACAAAAGACTTGGTCATGCCAGTCTAAATCAATTGAACAAATTAGTCTCCAAAGACTTGGTGATAGGGTTACCTAATATCAAGTTTAAGGAAGACAAAGTTTGTGAGGCATGTGCAAGGGGGAAGCAGGTAAGGTCATCCTTCAAATCCAAGAAAATGGTAAATATGTTCAAGATGTTGGAACTGGTTCATATGGATCTCTGCGGTCCAATGAGAACCATGAGCAGAGGTAGAAAGAGATATGTAATGGTGCTTTTTGATGATTACTCTAGATTTACCTGGGTGCTGTTTCTAACCTCTAAAGATGAAGCATTTGAAATGTTCACTGCTTTTGTTAGAAAAACTCAGAAACGGTTAGGAAATCAACTTACATCCATTAGGTCTGATTATGGAACTGAATTCAAAAATGCAAAGTTTGGTGAATTTTGTGATGAAAATGGAATAGATCATAATTTCTCTGCTCCTAGGACCCCTCAGCAAAATGGGGTAGTTGAAAGGAAGAACAGGACCCTTGAGGATATGGCAAGGACCATGCTTCTTTCCAGTAAACTACCTCATAGCTTCTGGGCAGAGGCTATAAACACTGCATGCTACATAATCAATAGATGCATGACTAGACCTCTTGTAGAGAAAACTCCCTATGAGTTACTTAAAGGGAGAAAACCAAACATATCCCATCTTAGGGCTTTTGGTTTCAAGTGCTATGTGCACAATAATGGCAAAGACTCCCTAGGTAAGTTTGATCCCAGAAGTGATTAGGGAGTATTCTTGGGATATTCTTCACATAGCAAAGCATATAAAGTGTTTAATAAAAGAACTCTGTGTGTAGAAGAAAGTGTATATGTTGTATTTGAAGAATCTAACATTCTTTCTGAGAGACAGGAACATGAAGATGAAGCCATTGGACTGGTGAAACAATTGACTGAAGCCACAGCTCAAGTCAAAGTGGCATCAAAGGAAGGAACAGGTGATGGAATAGGTCCTTCAAATCAGGGTAACCTGACAGGGGGAACTAATCTGAGAGAAATTGATCAAAACTCTCTGAAGGAACCTGTACTTGAACCTGTTCCTCAGCAACAGAACAATAAAGAAGCATTTAGCAGGAACCAGCTGGCAGGGAAATCTTACAAGTACCTGAGCTCTCATCCCATTGAGAACATCATCAATGATCCAACATCTGGAGTCAAAACTAGATCTCAACTGAAGAATGTGTGTGCATTTGATGCTTTTTTGTCCATCATTGAACCCAAAAGTTTTGTTGAATCTTTGCAGGATGCAGATTGGGTCAATGCTATGCAGGATGAACTCAATCAATTTGAGAGAAGTCAAGTCTGGCATTTGGTTCCAAGACCCAAGGACATATCAGTCATTGGCACAAAATGGGTCTTCAGGAACAAACTAGATGAAGATGGAACGGTTACAAGAAACAAGGCAAGGCTGGTGGTTCAAGGCTACAGTCAAGAGGAAGATATTGACTATGATGAGACCTTTGCTCCAGTTGCTAGACTTGAAGCAATTAGACTCCTCATAGCCTTTGCAGCACATATGGAATTCACTCTTCATCAGATGGATGTCAAAAGTGCCTTCCTAAATGGCTACCTCAAGGAAGAAATGTTTGTGAAACAACCTCCAGGATTTGAAAGCAAGGAGTGTCCTGAACATGAGTACAAGCTAGATAAGGCTCTATACGGTCTCAAGCAGTCCCCAAGAGCTTGGTATGAAAGATTGTCAAAATTTCTACTGGAGCATGGGTACAAAAGAGGTAAAATTGATAGCATTTTGTTCCTAAGGGAAAAAGGTAAAGATCTTCTTGTTGTACAAATATATGTTGATGACATAATATTTGGGGCCACTACAGAAAGGTTGAGTAAAGACTTTGCAAAACTAATGGGAAGTGAGTTTGAAATGAGTATGATGGGTGAATTCAACTTCTTCTTAGGCTTGCAGATCAAACAAAGTTCAAATGGAACTATGATCCATCAGCAGAAGTACACAAAAGAACTAATCAAAACGTTTAAAATGGAAGAATCCAAAGAAATAGATACACCTATTGCTACTGCCACTAAGTTAGATATTGATGAACCTGGTTCATCAGTTGATCAGAAGCAGTATAGGGGTATGATTGGTTCACTTTTTTATCTTACTGCCAGCAGACCTGACATTATTTTCAGTGTAGGGCTTTGTGCTCGTTTCCAGGCAAATCCAAAGGAGTCACACTTGACAGCTGTCAAAAGGATATTGAGATATTTGAAAGGCACCACTGATTTGTGTCTTTGTAATTTTGACTTAATTGGATACGCTGATGCTGATTATGCAGGTTTTCTAGTAGATAGGAAGAGCACCTCAGGTATGGCACACTTCCTGGGTTCTTGTCTTGTATCATGGGCTACCAAAAAGCAGAATTCAGTAGCTCTCTCTACTGCTGAAGCTGAATATGTTGCAGCTGCTTCATGTTGTGCTCAATTGCTGATGATTAAGCAACAACTGGTAGATTTTGGAATTGAAGTGGGGTGCATACCAATATTCTGTGATAACACTAGTGCTATAAGTATGACAAAGAATCCTGTTCATCATAAATGGACTAAGCACATAGATGTTAGGCACCACTTCTTAAGAGATAACTATGAGAAAGGGTTAATCTCCATAGAATTTTGTGCTACTGATAAGCAAATAGCTGACATCTTCACTAAGGCATTAAGTAGAGAAAACTTTGAAAGGAACAGGTTGGAATTAGGGATGATTAAGATCACCTAAAAGGTCCAGTTCAGAATGCACAATGAAAAAAAATATATGAAAAAATTGAAAAAAAAATGAAAAAAAAATTTGTTTTTGGTTAGGAGTTCTTAATTCATGTAAATATCTAGACTAATTCTTACTCAGTCTCATACTTTACCTAGTATACTCATGTGACATGTGTTTATATGACTCACTGATCTCTTACAAAGTTTTCTATTCTGACATTTGAGGCATAATCAAGAGAAGTTCTACTTGAAGAACCTGGTTCATCAATATATGCTCATGAGAAAGTTCAGGTATGGTTCTATTCTTTTCACAATTAGAAAGATGAAATTATCAATCATGAGCAGAAGTCCTTGTTACACCAAACGTCCAGAAAATTTTATCCGTTGAGCAATTGAACCAGTTTCATTAAACTTGGAGTCTAACTATAACGGGTCTCTTCCCTAAAATCTAGCGATTTTCATTAATCACTTAGGAGACTGGAACTCTAACTAGATTAGACTCCTACTTGACCTCTGAAAAGGCTGTCATTACTGCCCTAATCATGACCTCTCATTAAAAACCCACCAAATCACACATAACCGTCACTCTAATTCTAAAATTTCTGATCATCTGCCTTCTTCTCCAAAAATCCCCAAAATCCCCAGAAATTCTCCGCCATGACTAATCCCCAAGACAACCCCGGAACTCCCCCACCAGTCTCCCCCAACACCTCATCTTCAACTCCTCCTAGTGAACCCCCAAAACCCAGATTCCGTCGTCAGAAAATGTTAGCTAGAAAAATAGTTGCATCTGGTTCTTTGAGGAAAGTCTTGAACGAAAAACTACAGGCTAGTCAAAGGAAGGAAGTTACAACCAAAGAAAGCGACTCAAGCTCTGAATCTGAGAAATTTATCTCTGCCGGTGAAGGAGAAGAACCTGGGTCTTCTGACACTGTCAAGAGTCAAGAAACCCCAGGAGAGGTAAACACTTGCTTACTGTTTTCTGATTTATTAGAAAGGGGGATAATAGGTTTGTTCTGGTAGGTACTGCTAAAAATGTTGAAGGGGTTGAATCTAGTAAAATAAGAAGAAAAAGAAAGGGAAAGTTTTAGCTATATGTGGTAGTGGAGAAGAGGGAGGCATGAATTCAGGGGGAAATGGGTCAGGTGAAGCTGCTGATGGTCTGATAAATTTGAGTGAACAACCAGATGAACCTGGTTCATCTGTGGAGGAGACTTTGGCAGATATGCTAAAGAAAGTTGAAGCCAGTTATGATCCAAAGAAACGCAAGGCCTCCTCACAAAGGACCCCTGTTGCGTCCAAACCAACTAAGAAGAGCAAAGTTTCATCACCTAAGTCTGTTGCACCTAGGGGTAGAGCCACAAGAAGTAGGGTGAGGCAAAGTGAAGCAGAACTGCAAAAGGCACTAGAGGAGAGTAAGAAAAAGAAGAAAGAAAAGGGAAAGCAAAAATGGTTGAAAGTTCTGAGGCTGCTGTAGAAGAGGGAGAGGAAGAGATGGAACTGGTCCATCAAGAGAGAGGCACAACTGAAGAAGTGGTTCCCACTGTCAAACCAAAAAGAACCAAGACTCCTGCAAAGAAGTCTTCAAAGTCTGTGCCTGCTGAACCTTCTTTGGATGAAAGAACAAGGTCTGCTGTAAAGGGAAAACAAGTGAAAATTACTGAGGAAGAAGATGAGGAGTGGAGTGGAGAAGAAGAAAAAGAGGACTCTGAACAAGAGCAAGATCCCTTTGTTATTTTTAGCAGGAGGAAGATATTGAAGGGAAGGCTGCTGAAAGACCTGGAGGAGCCAGGCATGGTTAGGCTGGTAGATGCTTTAGCTGCACAGGGCTGGAAGGACATGGTCCTTTAGATGGATGGGAGACTAGCCAGAAGAGAGTTGATTGAATTTATGGCGAATGGCTCCGTGGAAAATGGGCGAGTAACCAGTATAGTGAAAGGTGTGAAGGTGGAGTTTGATGCACCATTCTGTGACACAAAGGATGCTGAAGAGGTGCCTGAAGCACGATTCGTTCAAAAGAGTGAAATGAAGCCAGAGCATAAAGTGCTCTTTGAGTTTGTGAACAAATGTCTATTGCCTAGATAAGAGAGGAGGCACACTGCAAATTATATGGACCTGGTTCTCATGGAGTGTCTTGTGAGGGGTAAACAAATCAATTGGCCTGCTTTCATAGTCAAATTGCTGGACAGAGTCATAAATGGTTCAAAGACTCATGTTAATCCTTATGGATTCATTTTGACAACTGTACTGGACAGGCTGAACGTCCCTTTGAAGAAGTGGGAAAATGCCTCCAGTAAGGAGCACTTTGGAATCAAGACTCTCCAGGCCTGTGATTATCTGCTAAGTGTTGCCCCTGTTGAACCTGGTTCATCAGTGAAGAACCCAGTAAATAGCAAGGTCAGAGCTTTGGTTCAGGAGGTAGGGACAAAGGATGCTGAGATTGCAAGGCTTCAAGCTCGAGTTGTTGAACTGGAAGAAGAGAGGAATGGGTTAAGAGCTGAACTTGCAAAGGAAATAGAAAAGAGTGAAGGAATGCTCCAAACCATGCTTAATCTGCTACAAACCCAATCCTCTAGCTCCTCAAAGCCTTAGGTTTCCTTGTCCTGTTCTAAACCAGTCTAGAAAACCCCCCAGTGACCCAGATTCGGGACATTCTTTTGTTTTTGCTCATGGTTGGTAGTTTTTGTTCTTTCTTTTTGTGGACTGTTCACTGCTTATCAATGACAATGTGCATTTCTCTTGCTTTATGTTAATTATGATCCTTATAGTTATTTTTTGTCAAGATGATTTTTGATTAACTAAAGCATGCTTTCACTTGCAGTTGCCCCAGTGGCCATGAGTACTAATTAATATTCTGGGATTCACATTATTTATGCAACTTTTCGATGATGCCAAAAGGGGGAAGATATTGTGCTTAAACTCTATTATATGAACAGTGATGTTTATGACCTAATTAAATCTGGCCCTTAATGATAAGTTAAAATTTTAAGTGTTGATATTTCAGCTGAGTTCCGCAGGTTCTCTGATCAGTAAAAGCACAGAGTTTGTCATCATCAAAAAGGGGGAACTTGTTGGCCCAAGTTCAGTTGAAGTTTTGAAGATTGACAAATGAACTCAGTAATGGACCTGGTCCATCTGGTGAAACACAGTGTTTATAGACCATTGCATATGAGATGCACGTGAGGAAGATATATCATAGAGATCAAGCAACAATATCTTCTGAACTAAATCGAAAAGATTGCAGTTGGGATAAGGAGAACAGTCTCCTTATGAGGAGAGAACACAATCCTAATCTAGGATAAGGGTTGGAGTTTGTATTGGTCAAGGACTCAAAATCGTCTAAGGATAAGCAATAGAGTCTCAATCAAACTCTAATTACTAACTCAATAAATAACTGAGTTTGTTCTCTATTACAGGATCGCACATACGCAGAAGTAAAACATAACTGAGAGCAAAAGAGCAAGTCTGTTTTGAAAGCAATATATGTGAGATATAAGTGTGCACTCCTGAAGCTACTTGAACGAGAGAGAAGAACCAGTTCCACTGTGTTTATTCTTATTCTAGTTCAATTGTAGTAGGAATTTCTGTTTTTGTATTAGGTACTTTGAGTATCCAAGTTAGAGTTAACTTGAAAGTGTCGCAACAGTGTTGAGGCTGTGTGCCACACTGGGATTAGAGTTAATCCTTTGGTTTACAAAGAGTTTTTGTAAATGCTGTTTTGGCTCAGTGATTTTAGTGGAAGTTTGGGAAAATCCTACTGAGTAGTAGGTCGTGGTTTTTTCACCTTTTGAGCCAGGTGTTTTCCACGTAAAAATTTCTGTGTTCTTTAGTTTATGCATTTATTATTCCGCAAACTGCAATAGTTAGAACACCTAGAAGAACCAGGTTCTTCTAGAGCGAAAATTGGGTACCACACAAATCACCCCCCCCCCTCTTGTGTGGTATTGACGTTTAGGACATCAAAAAATGCTATATTTTCCTTCAAACCCTATAAATCCCCGGGGCCTGATGGCTTACACCTTTTTTTTTCTTTCAAAAGTATTGGCAATCTCTCAAATCCTTAGTAATAGATCTTTGTCGCCAAACTTTTGAATTAGGAAATCTTCCTGAAGGCATAAACAATACTTATCTCTGCTTTATCCCAATTATTCCCAATGCGAACAATTTGAAGAATTTCAGGCCTATTGGTTTATGTAACACTATTTACAAAATTATCACAAAAATTATTGCAACTAGATTAAAGCCTTATCTAGGTAAGATTATCAGTCCACATCAAGCTAGCTTCATTAAGGGAATGCGTACGTGTGATAATGCCATCATAATCTAGGAGCTTATGCTAAAAAATGCACAAACAATTAGGCTCCAAAGCAAACACGGTCCTTAAATTAGACCTTAAAAAAGCTTTTGACCGTCTAAAATGGTCATTTATTTATAGAACTCTTCGTCACTTCAACTTTCCCCCTGGGATCTCAAAACTTATTATGAATTGCATAACCACAAGTAGAATATCTATCCTGGTGAATGATAGTAGAAGCAATTTCTTTAGTCCCAGTAGAGGAATTAGACAAGGGGATCCGTTATCCCCATATATTTTTATTCTTTGTATGAAAATGCTATCCATCCAAATAAATCACTATGTACACATAGGTTCCTGGACTCGTATCATTATGTGGAGAAATCAATACCAACTATCCCATCTTTTTTATGTGATGACCTAATTTTAATGTGTACAATTGATAAAAAATCACCAACAACTATTCTTAATTGCCTCAATTTTTTTTGCAACATATCTGGCCAAAAAATCAACTACAACAAATAAAAAATAATAGTGTCCAGAAACTGCCCCAAACGCACATCCAAAGACCTGGTTAAGCTCTTCAATATTAACCTTAGTAAAAACTTTGGAAATTACCTAGGTTACCCTATCACGAATATCAAACCAAAATCTTTTGATTACCAATTCATAATTGATAACATGACCAAAAAATTGGCCTCTTGGAAATCAAACTTCCTTAGTATGGCAGGTAGGACTATACTTGCATGTTCCACATTAAACAGTATGCCAAATCACATTATGCAATACAACCACCTCCCGATAAAAATTCTCAACCATATTGACAAAATACAAAGAAACTTCATCTGGGATTCTACTAACACCTCTAGGAAAATTCATCTAATTGCCTGGGATACGGTGACTAGGGATAAGTGTGAAGGAGGGCTTGGTGTCCGCTCAGCAAAACATAAAAACCTTGTTAATTTGGCAAGTCTCACTTGGAGGCTCCTTCATAATTCAAATAATCCTTGGTCAAAAATCCTCTCTTCAATATATGGCTCCAGGAAAAATATTAATAACACTTCCTTCATATGGAAAAGTATAATGAAAGGCTGGAAAATTTGTAACAAGGGTATAAAATGGATTCTTGGCTCAAACTCTGATTTAAACATTTGGGAATCAAATTGGATCCCTAGAGCTCCTAATCTTAGACAGGCTATAGAGGGTCCCCTCACTCAGTCTAGCAAAACCCTTACCATTAAGGATATTTGGGTCAATAATAAGTGGAAGTTAGGAAAAACTCCATTCAATATTCCCAATGATATTAGGAACTGCATCCTAGCTTTACAACCTAGACAAGGCTCTACCAATAAAATGACTTGGGACTTAACTGGGGATGGTAATTTCTCTTCTAAAAGCTGCTATAAGCTAATTACTCCCAGCATTCAAAGGCCTACGGATTTTAGTTGGATTTGGGATATAAAATGCCCCAATAAAATCAAATATTTATTTTGGAAATGCCGACACAACAAACTCCCCACTAGATTTTACCTCTACAACATTGGCATAAATATAGATCCCACATGTCCTGTTTATAAAAATGATAAGGAAACTATAGAACATATCTTTCTTGATTGTAAAGCAATCCGCAATTACTAGAACATATGGGGCCTAAAAGCCTCCCAAACCCATAATATGTCCCACTGGTTGGATAACATCAACAACTTCGATATCACCACTCCCACCCATCACCTCAAATGGAAAGACCTATATCCTTTTATCTTATGGAGCATTTGGCTCAATCGAAACAATAGTAATCATTCCAACACTAGCCACTGCTTCAATCAAAC
Source organism: Nicotiana attenuata (assembly GCF_001879085.1). NCBI lineage: Eukaryota > Viridiplantae > Streptophyta > Magnoliopsida > Solanales > Solanaceae > Nicotiana > Nicotiana attenuata. Next base: position 30,622 of record NW_017670336.1, on the reverse strand, counting down.
GCCTGCTATAGCTCTGGCAACTGAGTACAAGTTACTCACTAATAAAGAAAAATGTATTGTTCCCTCCCATGCAATAAAAGTCGCATGGCATAAGCCACATCCAAATTTCTACAAATTAATTATTGACGGGCCTTCAAAGAAGAGGACAAATTAGGGGGGCTAGGAGGTTTATTCAGAGATCACAAAGGAAATTGGATAATGGGCTTTCAACACCAATGCACGATAACCTCACCTATTCAGGCTAAATTACTAGCACTCAAGGAAGGGCTCAATACAGCCCTAATGAAGGGTTTCACTCCTTTGATCGTTGAAACTGACGCTACAGAGGTATTCAATCTTATTAACTATGGTTGTGTTTCTCACGAGTTACTCATATGCACATGCAGGTCGTTAATGCTCCAGTTGAGGCTGCCGAAGATCATCCATAACTTCAAGGAAGGAAATAAAGTAGCCCATAAGCTGGCAAGGGAAGCTCTGAAAGAAGGAAGGAATCATCAATATCTGGACAAACCGTCCTCCTATGTAATAAATAATCTAGCTACTGATAGGGATGTATTGTTTATTTTGTTAAGACTATTACTACTACTGTATGTGCTAAGCTAGCCAACTGGGGCAATATAAATATCCTTAAGGCTTGTTGTTTTCTGGATGATGTAACAAACAATATTCAGTAGCGTTAATATATAATATCCTTTGTTGGTCAAAAAAAGAATAGACGATTTTTTAGAAAATTGTATAAGTATTATTTTTATAATATGTTTGTATTATAAAATTTAAAAAATGTATTCTCCTTATAATAAATATAGTATTAGTTAAAAAGGCTTATCTATAAACCCTTCCACGTTAATGTTTATATTTTTCTGATTTTCTTTCACCGCCAATACTATTCTTATAAAAATAAATTTAGGTATCCTCTAAGAGTTTTGTCAAATTGAAGACAAATAACTGAATTGAATTTTTAGACTTAAATATTTGGCCTTAACATTAAAGGAACTAATTTATTTTTTGTTGATTCAAATTTTTAATATTAGCTCATCCGAAGTTTTAAATATTTAATTGTAACATGAAAGGGATTACAATTGTGTACATTGTTCACACAAGAAAAATATTAAAATAATTAAAATTTAATTTATTTAAAATACTGAATGCTAAAATTTTCTACATAGTTCAAATTTAAAAAAAAATTAATTTTAGTTAATTTTTAGGTCTTATATATTTTAAAAATTAATATGAAAAATATTATAGTTAAATTAAATAACTATATTAAGAAAGGATTAATAAACTTCTGGCTAAGATAGAAGATCTAATATAAGTCACAAGATTACATGTTGCTACTACGTTTGACCCCAAAAATATATATTGATACGATATTTTATTATTGCATTCCATAAGATTTTGTTTATTGAATCTTTAAATAATTTTGTAAGTTAATTATTTAGTATCTATCATTCCATAAAATTCCACAAATAAGCATTAAAATAGTTCCCGTAACAATGGTTGCATCTGTATAATTTTAGTTTTTACGGAAAATGTAGAAGAATATTGTACTTGCTCCAATGTGTAATGCTTTTCTCTTTGTCTTCGTACCTTTCGTCAGTAGTCTATACAAGTAAAATTTTATTTGAGTTAGTAATCTATATAAGTTTGAGTTTAAGTTCTAAATATTAGGATTTTTACATAATTTAAATAAGGATTTTGATTCCAAACTTTTAGCTGACTTCAAAGTCCATAATATTAGGAAAATAACTTAAATTACTATTTTATCCAGTGTGAAATTTATTTTTAAAGGGTAAAAAAGGCGAACGACGTTTCGCTAAGGGCCTTCATGCTTTTAATATAGTACTAGTTTCTCCACACGTGTGTTGCACGTGTATGCCAAGTCATGTAATATATAGCTGTATAAAATACTATCAATTTTATTAAAGTGAAGTTTTTGAATAAATAATTATACATGAAAGAATAAACCACAAGTGACTACTAATAACGATCATTATAATCATTTAATCCTACGAAAATAAACAATAGTATAACTAAATACATGTGAAGTAAGTTAAGCATCACAATTAGACAGCTATATGTATTGTTCCCATTACCATTTCCATAGGCATATCGCTCTGTATATAATTAGTGTAAATACTGTAAAAATATTTCCCACAAAATGAGGTTCCTAAATGAACTTATAAGACTATGTAGTCCGAAGGTTTGTGACATTTAATGATTGTGTACGAAGCGTTGTGTTGGTTTGCAGGCGTTAGGTTTCTATTAATAAGGTAATTAGGTTTTAATAAGTCAATAGGGTATTTAGGTAAATAACATGAATATTTTAGTAATTCAACTTTTAAGTTAGAGGTTTCCTGTTTTTAATATATTAAATATTATATATATTATAGATAGATAAAAAGTAGTTATCTGCAAGCAGACGGCATAAAAAGGATTTACAAAATTACAAATAAATAAAGAAAGAGAGCTAAACACCAAACCAAATAAATAATATAAAATAGATAAATGATTTCAACATAAAACTAAATCAAATTAAACTAACAAGTAATTTCAACAAATGAACGTGCATGTTTTAATGATTTATAACAAACTGATAACCTAAATTAACTTTGTTGAAAGGCTTAATTTTTCGAAATAGAATAACTTTAGAATGATTTTCATTGAATTCAAGTAAAGAAACATGTTGAAACAATAAGAAATAAAGAAACTTAAAGTGAAATAGGAAATATGACAAATAGAAGCAGTAAACTAATAAATGTAGACAAGCTTCCAATGTGAACTTAGAAAACAAGCTTCCAATATAGAAGATCCAACCCTATATAGCGAATGAAGAAGACGTCCCATTATTTGCGCTGGGTTTAATTAATTCAGCCATAGAACTAGGTGGTGCTTTTTTTGGGAATCATCCCAAGTTTTTGGCTCTGATACCAGATGAGAACAACACACAGAGGATGCTAGTCCTCAAGATTAAACAGAAAAAGAGCACAATGAAGAGTTTCAACAAACATTGTGTGGGCTACCAGAAGTTGAACTGAAAAGTTGTATCTTTCTTCATTATAATGTTGCCTTAAGTAGAAAGGACTACAGTAACTTTCTAACAGCTACTTGGGAGTGTAGAAAGGGACTGAAAAATAAAAGAGCCTAAAATGATAAATTTCTGTAGGGTATGTGTTAGGTGTGCCTTTTGCTTCATTTACTTTTCCACATCTTATTAATTATTATAGTGATAATTGGGCCTACCATTTGGTGAAAATATTTTAGAAATTGTGGACAGTTGGATCTCTGTTGAATTATTGCTGAAGTTTGAATGATACCATATCATTCTTGAAAAGATTTTCCTTTTCGGCCGAATTTATTTTGTTATTAGTAGTACTATTTTTCTATGTTCAATGCTTTTGCGGTTTCTTGCAATAGACCTTCGAAGTTGAAAAAAGCAGTCGCCAGAATTTACTTTTTCGGCCAAAACTATGTATTTTCCGGCAACCAATATAGAAGATAAGCTTTTCACGTACCTGTAAGATGTGATAAATAAATAGCAAAATGTGTTTAGTGGAGAATTTTTGTTACACGCATCGTTTGGTACGCGGGATAAGGTGGCATAAGGTGAGATTGAATTTATAGTGTATTTGATTGATGATATAAATGTATCCCAAAATAAATAATTACGATCAATCAAACATAATATAAATTTAATTCCAAACTTAATCCTGAATATTCCACTTTATCTCACCTTATCTCATCAAACATGGGATTATTTTAGGGTCAAATGGTTTTTTGGATCATTACAAACTTATTTTTAGTTTTATGACCCCATATCTTTTTTTACACATGGATATTTTATCCATCTTTCATATGGGATAAATTAGTCCAAATATTATAATTCTGAAATAATTTAATCCGTACATCAAACGATTATGTATTTCTACACGCCTTTTTACATACATAATTTGTAAAGAGTTTAAGTGAGATATATGAACAAATCTCAGTTGAGGTGTCTAGGTAAAATTTAATGTCAAGCAGTTGCTTCCTGAAAGATTTTGCTTTTCTGCCAAATTTATTTTCATATTAGTTTTGTGATTTTCTTGCAATATACCTCTTTGAAGTTGAAAACCAAAATAATGATAGTTAATTTTACTGGTGGCTTTAATAGTGTCACTATTTTATCAAGATTTTCTTGATGCACTATAACGACCCGACTGGTCGTTTGGAGCAATTGCGTCCGGTTCGACAATCTGAGGTCACGAGTAGCTTCATATTATGTATATCGACTTGCGTGCATGGTTGGAATCTATTTCCGGATGAATCGGAGTCGAATTGGAGGGAATCTAGTTTTGGAAGCTTAAGCGGTGAGAGTTTGACCGGAATTTGGCTTTTGAGTAAACGGCTCCGGAATGAGTTTTGGATGATATAAGTAGCTTTGTATGATGATATTGGACTTAGGCGTGCGCTCGGATTTGGATTGGAGGCCCGTAGGGTAATTTGAGGCATTTCGGCGAAAGTTGGAAAAGTTGAAGTTTGGAAAATGGAGACGTTTGGCCATAGTTGAATTTTGTGTTATCGAGGTCGGAATGCGATTCCGAAAGTTGGAACAACTCCGTTATGTCATTTTGGACTTGCCTGCAAAATTTGGTGTCATTTGTTGATTTGATATTGTTCGGATGCGTGGTTGCAATTCTAGGAGTTCTTGAAATTCATAGTGATTTTCAAGCGTTCTGGCATTCGATTTGTGGTTCTAGAGGTTATTTTGATGTTCCGATCGCGCGAGTGAGTTCGTGTTATGTGTTCAGAATTTTCCAGGTGTTTGGTTTGGAGCCTCGAGGGCTCGGGTGAGATTTCGTACGCGTTTCGAAGTGTTAGAAGAGGTTCAGCTGTGCAAGTGCTGTAGTTCTCGCATTTGCGAGGATTTCATCGCATTTGCGATGACCGCATTTGTGAGATTCTTCTCGTATTTGCGACGCTAGGCTGGGGCAGAGGAGTTCGCAATTGCGAACAAATTCATCGCATTTGCGATCAGCAGCTCCGCATTTGCGATAAAATTGTCGCTTTTGCGAACATTTTAGAGCTCGCATTTGCGAGACTTGAGTCGCATTTGCGACATCATCAGAGCTGGCCAGCCTTCGCATTTGCGTAACTTGGGTCGCGTTTGCGAGATCGCATTTGCGATCCTGATGTCGCAAATGCGACATCTGAGGATGGTAATAAGATCCCATTTCGGGACTTAGCTTCATTTTTTCCATGTTTTGAACCCTAGGTCCGAGATTAGACGATTTTTGAGAGAAGATTTTCATACCAAATCATTGGGTATGTGTCTATAATCAATTTCCAACTATGTTTTGTGATTATATCTTAGATTTAACATAAATTCATGAGAATCTAAAGGAAAATCTGGGGAAAATTGGGAAATCTTTCAAAAATATAAAATGATGATTTGAGGGACCAAATGAAATCGGAATTTGATAATTTTTGTATGGTTAAACTCGTAGCGGAATGGGTGTTCGGTTTTTGTAAATTTTGTCGGATTTCGAGGTGCAGGCCCGGGGAGTTGACTTTTGTTGACTTTTTGCAAATTGTATAAGAATCGTAGTTTTGTTAATTGAAATTATTTTCTCTTGCATTGGTTGATGTATTCAAGTCGTTTTTGGCTAGATTGAGCCGGGCATTGATGAATTGGTAAAGGAAAAGCTAAAGTGAGTATTGAATTGGTCGGATTGAGGTAAGTATCCTGCCTAACCTTGTGTGGGGGACTTCCCCTTAGGAGTTGAGTCTTCTATGTTATTTGCAGTCCGTGCATGCGAGGTGACGAGTGTGTGCTCGGACTTACTTGTGGGAAATTTGCCTTTAGGGTTCTTAGGTCCTTATGTTCATTATGTGGGAAGTATTCTGTCATGATTGAGTTTCCTAATTGCTTAAATTACCTCTATATACTCATACGATGTTGTTAGCTTGCCTCTAACTCTTACTTGTTACTTGACCCTTATTTGCCTTAAGAAATGGTTGTTCTCCTTATTGTTTCGTTATCTCTTAATTGTGAATTCCTCCATGGCCCGTGTATATATGCTATGTGTCCAAATTGTTGTGGTTGCCGGTGTAGTTATCACGTGCTTGTTATGTCTTGTTGTTTTGTTAAGGTTATTGCGCTTCTTGTTTATTCCGTCAGTCTTACACTGTGACTGTTGTGATTCTTATTACGTACTATTTATGCTTAAATTGATGAGTATTCATGTTGGACCAGGCTTATGGTATTTCCTTGGTATTTGACCGTTTTTGAGTATTGACTCAAGTTGGGATTTATTTTGTGAAGTTAACTGTTGGAACGAGATTGGTTATAGCTGATTCCCTTGCCGGGATGTATTTGTTTCTATTGTTGATTCCTTTACCGGGGTGTATTTGCTTCTATTGTTGATTCCCTTGCCGGGATGTATTATTTCTATTGTTTGGGTGAGGAAGAGTGTAAAGCACGAAGGGTGATGCCGTGCATGATATTGTGAGTGAGTGTTAATGCACGAAGGGTGATGTCGTGCCATGATTATGAGAGTTAATGCACGAAGGGTGATGCCGTGCCATGATTATGAGAGTTAATGCACGGACGGTGATGCCGTGCCGTGTTATGAGAGAGTTAAAGCATGAAGGGTGATGCCGTGCACATTTCTATTTATGCATATGGTGAGGAAGAGTGATAAAGCACGAAGGGTGATGCCGTGCACTTTCTGTTTGTTGTGTTTATTTGTGGTTATCAATTCAAGTGTTTTAACTGTTCAGATTCCTTTACTGCTGTGATCCTTTGTGATGGAACCCCATAGTGTTTTCTATACTTCGCCGTATTTATATATATATTTCAATACTTCAAATTTCAATAATCCTTCCATTTTTAATTCAATTAGTTACTCAATTAAATTCCCTTAAACCTTCTGATGTTGTATTTTACATAAAAAGGGATTTCTACTAAGTTAATTTATTAAATCCCATGTTAAAGGTAATAATTCATTCGATGTTGTATTTTAATTAAAAATGGTACTTTCTTTATTCAAATAATTTCTAAAAATAACTTCATCTTTTCTTGCTGAGTTCCTAATTGGTTTAGAAGCTGTACTCTACTTTATGTTATGAAAATAAGATTCCTTGAACATCTTAATCGCATTGGTTTTGGACCCTATGTACTGAGTAACATGAGAACGTTGTTGTGCAATGTGAGATAGAAATATGTGGGCACAAGGTGCTGGGTATGCTAAAGGTTTGGTAATTGAGGTTATGATACGAGACATCGAGTTTGAGATGGCTGAATTGTGCATCAGAAATGATATCATTTATTGAGCTGACATCGCCTTCCTTATTTGAGTTCATTTTTACTTGTCTGTGTTCCAGCTATGTTGGTGTTAATTTACTTGGTTATCTTTCGTTTCCATCCGTGTTTCCCTTTATTGTTTCTACTGATTGTAGTTTGTTCCTTCCTTGCTGTTGACATTACTTCGTTACCTCTATCTCGATATTTGTTATCATATCCTGTTTAATCTGTTTGACCAGTAGGTGTCTTGACTGTTCCTCGTTACTACCCCACCGAGGTTAGTTTTGATACCTACTGGGCACCGCTGTGGTATGCTCATACTACACTTCTGTACATTTTTGTGTATAGATCCAGGTATTTGGTCGGTAGTAGCTGTGCGGGTCGTTGCGGTGGAGGCTCAAGGTAACCTGCTGCTGCGTTCGCAGGCCTCGGAGTCACCTTCGTTTGTATTTACATTCCATTAGTTTCTTCTCGTTCTGGGCAGCGTTGTATTTATTCTTGTATAACTACTCTTAGAAAGGCTTATGACTTGTACCACCGATTTTGGGAAATTGTGATTTGTTCAGAGTTATTTAATTTGATTTTAGTAAATGTCAATTAATGTTAGGCTTACCTAGTTTAGAGACTAGGTGCCATCACGACTCCTTCAGAGGGTTTTTGGGTCGTGACAAGTTGGTATCAGAGCTCTAGGTTCATAGGTGCTACGAGTCATAAGCAGGTTTAGTAGAGACTTGCGGATCGGTACGGAGACATCTGTACTTATCTTCGAGAGGCTACAAAACTATTAGGAAATTCCACTTCTTTCATTCCTTATCATGCGATACTGATTCAGTCCGAAGTATATAACTTACGTTCCTTTTCATCACTCGTGTATGATATTACGCTCTCAGTGTCCGCTATGCGCCAGTGGTTCGTGATGCTGCAGACGGGCTACGAGGGAGTCAGAGATTCTCAGACATTGTCTCAACGTGTTGTCCAGACTGAAGATACAGAGATATTGAGAGACTATTCAGTTGTTCATGTGGAGGCGCAGCAGTTCTCGACATCTGGTTGATGAGTGTGAGCTTGAGAAGGTTTAATTGGTGGGTTAGTCGTCAAGATTGTGGAGGGGTCACGAGGTGGATGTTGATTGAGGATAGTTGGAGGTATTGGAGTACCTTGTGATTTGTGTTGTACGAGCTGTGAAAGTTAGTTTGTGGATCATCAAATGATGTTTTCTATGGCTTCACGCCAAGTGGAGGAGTCCATTAGCGGCATTCAAATTGAAGAGTCAGATTTACATTAGTGTTGGCCTGAGGTATGTGTGTATGTGGTATTGGTAGGTCCCCGGTGTTACACCCCGTAAGTTTAACAACCTTGATACCGTTATATATATCTTTCGAACTAAAAAGCAAATATCTATTCTCATTTCCTCTCTATATCAAACACTGTCTCAGATAGGACTGATTTAATCAAGTAAAAGCTTTCCATAAATGAGATTGAAGCATGTATTCTACAACTACGACAGACATAGTGCTAAAATGGCTAGCCACATAATTCCTTCCTTCCCTTTCATCCACTTATGTTGGAAGTGTCTTGGCGTTAAATCTTTTTTTGTCAAAACTGATTGTCTATCGTATCATGACCATACATCACTTTCTAGAAACCTAATAGATACACATCTTTCACCATTTAAAAGAATAGCAACGTAGAAGGCGATCTGAAGCAACGCAGAAGGTACACATCTTCAATAATTCAAATAGAGATTTCATAGTATCTTGAGCAACGTGAGATTTTGCAATTTTATAGAAGTACGGTGTTATCCTTCTCAAGAATATCACACGGATTTTTCCCTAATCCGGGTATGTTAAGGCTATCCCTTCTTTCTTTTGGCATGATCCAAGTAACGATACGTATACGTAATGCTATTCCATAAGTGGTTCTACTCTTAGCAGTTAAGGATGTCTATGCTATTCCACTACTAGAAAACGAATTTATTGGAACGATTTTTGGGCGACGGTTTTGTAACTGTTACAATAGATCATATGTTGGAACGATTTTAACCGTCCCAATAGAGTCAAAAGGCTTCTAGCACACTTCTGAACAATAACCGTTCCAATAGTGTATTAACCGTCACCATAAGTAGCTGTATGGAGACGGTTTTTATAGGCGATACAATAAGGTTGTTTGTGGGAACGGTTTTGCGAAATAAAAAGCTATTGGGGCGGTTTAATTTTCCCTCCTCCGTTTCCCTCCTAGGTATTTATTAAAAAACAAAAATAATGGACCCCACTAATATTTTAATAACTCTAAAACACAAAACGAACCTAGAAGACATCGACTTCACTCTCAACAGCGATTCCCCCAAAGTCTCAAAGACCTCTCTCTCTGTTCATCAACCTAGAACCCACCGGCGAACTCTGTCGACCAGCTCCGGTGAAGGACGATTATTTCCGGGGAAGGACGACCATTATCGGCTATCATACCACAATTTCTGAGGTAGGCTTTCGGGTTTTTACCTGTTCAATATTTGCTGTTACTGTTCGATTTTGCTTTGTCTGAAAAATTATTTCATTGCTCCTTCTATTTTCTTTCTTTGATAATATTTCTGATAAACCCATTATTTTGCTTCTTTTTTGTTTGTATTATGAGATATATTTTGTGATTTTTAGTTTGCGAAATTGGGGGATTTATTTGTTAGGTTTTGATTTTGTGTTAGAAATCATGAAATTTGATGTTTGCTATCGATGTTCGATGTTCGCTGTCTTGTTCGTTATTCTGAAAATGGTTATTCTATATTATATGTGGGAATGCATGGAGTAAATTTTGTCAACAAATGCTATTCATGAAGGCATTAGAATTGGAAAGGAATGGCCATGGAAAATCCTGTAGCAATATGATTGAACCTGTAAAACTAGTTTTGGATGGAATGTAGCCGGGAGCAGGGGCAAAGCCACCTTAGCTTAAGCGGTATCATCCGACACCACTTCGTTGGAAAATTTACCTATATATATTTGATTAGTATAAAAAAAAGGAACTAAATCTATTAAAATGACATTACTTGTCACAAAGGAAGGCGCAGCTCTGATGGTGAAGCGCCTAAACTTATTCAGAAGTGCCGTGGGTTGAACCAAATAGTTACGCGTCTATGTGCTTTTAACTTTTCAGCATATAGGGTCTAGAGCTAGTTTGTATTTCACTTGCTACTACTTATCTTGCATCTTTTCTTCCTTTTTTTCGGCAACGATTGAATGGCCATGGAAAATCCTGTAGCGAAATATGATTGAACCTGTAAAACTAGTTGTTACTTGTTATTATGCCTGAAACTTGCCTAACATAGAAAAATTTGATGTTACCTATGAGGATTGCACAATGAAAATTCACTAACATCATTTGATAATCAATTGATTGAATATGCTCCTTTGCTAATCTTTTCTATGCTAAGAGAGGAAGTTCATGTATACTTTTACTCCCCATTTTAAGTTAAGAATTTGTTATTTTCATTTAATTTTTGTAAGATAATCGCTTGATTAGTTTCAAGTTGTGACTGCTTAAATGAGGCACATACTCTTAGTAATTTCTAGGGAGTGTTGTGGAATGTTGTGTTTCGTAGAACTGGAAGTACGTATCTAACCTTTCACTACCTGGTGAAAATCATGTGCTTGGGCTAGGACAATTTTCAGTCAGCTATAGAAATTCAACTAAGTCAATATTTTTCTTTTCTATGAAGAAAAATATGAATCTCGACATTAAGATATACATAGAATGAACTACTGCAAACAACCTTATTCAGTTAATACATAGCCATAGTGAGCTTGGAGACAGAAACTTCGGTTGAGAAACTACAATCACAGTGTTTGGGATGTGGAAAATTTGGGATAATTAGCTCTTGGAGAAGCTGTTTCTATACTGGAAAATAATGTTTTAGCTCATGACTTGTGTATCACAGAGTCCATTCAAAGTGTAACACATCTGCTATCTCACCTTTGCTTGTTTCCTTTAATGTTCAATGGCCATTCTCTCATTTGCATTAAGTATCATTTGCATCTCGTTTGATATCAACAGGTATTACCATCGGTTAGAACCTTGGATGTTTCCTTGCGACAACAATTTAGATCTTTATCAATACCTGCCAATTCAACTTTACTTGCTAGGAAATCTAAGCTCATATTTCTTTTGAGTATTCATGTCTTATTCGTTAACTGTTCGTTCATTTAGATAATGAGCATGTGTATATGTATATGTGGTAAATAGGTCTATAAGTTTTCATTTGTCACTATTCTTGTAGTTAATTTTCTTTCATTTGACGAATCGTTATTTATACTAACATTTCACACTTTTTCCATGAAATCTGCAGGTAGTTATCCCATTGCACCAGCTTAAGGCAATTAATCCTTCATCAAGCAGGACCAATCCATCTGAAAGATATGTCCAGACTATATCTGTCGATAACCTGAATTACCGGAAAGCACAGGACATCTGGCTGATAACAGGTTCTCTAAAGTTCTCTTCTAATACCTCTTTGTTCTATTGTAGTAACTTCTCTGAAGTTCCGATCATCGAGTTCACAAATCCCATGAAAGAAGAAGAGCTAATACGTTTCTGTATAACATTTTCATCTTTGTATCCTTGACTAAATTGTGTAATTTGGGACCCCTGATCTTCATCTTCAATACTGTCCTAGCCAACAACCTGTTGCATGAGTACAATTTTTAATTTTAGTGATTTAGTCAAAAGGGACTTGTTCTAGATTATGTGTAAATACTTGTCTCACTCTCGACCAGTCACTGAAAATTAAAAGTATGTAGCCTGCGTAGATATTATTCACAAAAAGCATCTCACAGACTCGAATTAAGAACGTGATAAAATTTCGTCCAGTGAAATGATACCATTTAAAATGTATGCTCAAGTACTGTTTGTCCCTGTTGCTTATTTCAGTCAGCACATTAAGCAAAAATGATGAGTTCATGGTTCACCTTAGTCCATAAGTTGAAGGTATTATATTTTAGCCGTGTTGCACAAGCAGGAAGTCCGGAGTCCAAACTCCAAACATAAAGCACGTTAACCTAAATTATATTTCCTACACTTGATAAGGGTCAAATTAGCTCAACATACAACTCTTCTATATGAAAAACAACAGTTTGAGAAAGGTAGACAGGAACCTTCTGGCCTCTCACAGGTCTGGACATGTCATTTCTGTTCTTTTGAGACATAGTCGATTCTCGTCTACATATTCTGTTCAACATCAAAAGGCATAATTTTTTAATTTGAAGTATGATCATACTGCTTATACTATTGGGCAGATAGTGGTTGCAATTTTTGCTGAAAGTATGATGTGTGTGTATTCCTGTAAAACTCGACTGCTGAGAGTATGATGTGTGTGTGTTTATGCCAGGGTTGTGAAAAACGAGAAGCGAATTTTGCTATATGAAGCGGCTCGGATAGACAAAAGCGTGCGCTTCCCACTAAAAAGGCAGAAGCGGTGAAGCGAAGCGAGTGAAGCTGCCAGCCTATTTAATTAAAAAAGAAGGGATCAGTGTACTTCTATTAAAACACGACCAGCAGCAACAACGACTAGGGTTCCCTTTTCAACTTCAACAGAGATTCAGCGGCAACAGGTATGTTATGATGTCTTCCTTCTTCTTCTTCTTCTTCTTCTTCTTCTTCTTCACTGTTTCAGCGTCCAAATAGCAGCGAAATGCTGGCGACTTTTTTTTTACCTTTGGTTCTTCTTTCTAAGTCTTCTCCTCTTTGATGAAATGCTGCCTAGTTCTTCTTTTATAGTTTTTATGCTGCCCAATTTTAACAAAATGTTATACTGCCCTTCCTCTGAATATCATAAGAAGGTTCAGCTTCGGAATACATGTTGCTAGTTATAAGTGAAACTGAATCATTGTTGCCTTTTCTTTTCCTAATAAGATTGTGGCACGTCATTAATGTTTCTATCACTGACTTCTGTAGAAATTCGCTCGTCTTGATTGTGAATGATAGTTTTCTCAATTACGGAAATTATTCTTATCCAATTAGTGCTTCTATCACTGACTTCTGCCAGATTCATAATTTGAACATTTATCTTGAACTTAATCTAGACTGAAAATTGCATGACTTTGAAAATCTGTGCTTTGAGGTTTTTCCCTTTACCTGGTTTTACATTCTTCTCTTCACTAAAGGTTGGGATGCATACATAAGGCCCTGAGACTTCTAAATTGGCCAGGTTTCATAGTTCTGCGTTGGTTTGATGCATTATGCCTAACAACTATAAAGGCTTATAGTTTATTCTCCAACAGGCAACATGTATATCATGCAAGATATGTTAATGTGGAAACCAAACTATTATTATTCCTACTACAGAAGTCTTAAAGTTTTGGTTGTCTACTGCTATCAGTTCAGGTAAAGTAGATTATAAGTCTCTATGTTGTTATTTTGTAAATCAAGTGGATGGTTCTTTTTACCTTAACATCAGTCACACAGTTTAATATAATAAGTAAACCAGGCAGATTTTAGCTTTCTAAAATCAACTCCTAGAATTTGTCTTTAAATCCTACTGTTGTCTTTTATATAATACCTATTAGAGATAATTTGTTTTTGTATTCTTCATCAGATTCTGATAGACATGAGTCAAGAAAGACCTTCAAAGCCCAAAAGAAAGACAAGTGCGACATAAGCAAAACCTGGAACAATGGTATCTTTGGCAAATCAAATAAGGAGTTCGTTTAGCCAAAAATATGGTGTTCCCGCTAGACAATTCAAAGAAAGATCTTTCGAATATTATTGAAGAAAATCTGCCACAATATCCAGGAGTAGTAGCCCATGTACAAACAAGATCAACCACTTCTGCAAAATATGTTGTTCCCGCTAAACAATCAAACAAAGAGCGTCCGAATATCATTGAAGAGAATCTGCTACCGCCACAATATTCAGGAGTAGTAGCCCATGTACAAACTAGATCAACCACTCCCGCCACACAAGTAATAGATGAACAAGTGGAGGAAGAAGTTCAATTGGATTCTACAACTCTTACTGTAGATGAACAATGTGAAGAACAAGGTAAGAACATACAAATTTTATCTACAAATATTACATCCTATTGTAGTCATAAATAACGTATCAACAATACTGATTTGGTGGTTTGTTTTTGGTTCATATAATTGTAGGCCCTTCTATTCAACCAAGAAAAAGAGGTAGAACAAAGATGAAAAATGTACATGGACACAAGGAGCGTAAAGTGATTTTACTGAACAACTTAAATCAATCCGTTGGTCCTAATGATAAAGTTGTGACAGAGTTTGGAAGCTTCCTCGGCAATTGGCAAGGAATGCGACTCTATGTCCTCTTGATATTTTGGATTGGAGGAAGATAGACACAAAAGAGGATATATGGGAATATACGAAGGTCTTAACTTCTTAATTTTTAATTTTTTGCTGAAAATCTCATATCTTCTGCACTAACAGATTTGACATCAATTGTAGGATAAATATGATATTCCTGAAGCTGGAAAAAATTATACTTTGGAATCAGTGCAAGCTGCCTGGAGAAAGCAAAACAGTAGATTGAAAAAAGATCACTTTGACGCATATCACAATGATGAAGCTCGACTGCAAAATATCCCTGAAGATGTTCCAGCTTCTCAGTTTAAGGAACTCCTTAGGTATTGGAACTCAGAGAAACTCCAGGTATGTGTACTTCTTTCTACTTCTACTTCTACTTCTTCTTCTTCTTCTTCTTCTTCTTGAACTTCTTCTTATAGTTCTTCTTCTTCTTCTTCTTCTTCTTAGAGTTCTTCTTCTTCTTCTTGAACTTCTTCTTAAAGTTCATGGGGATGTTTCCACCTTTNTTTACTTTATTGCTACTGCATATACACCATGTTCGCTGCTGCTGCTATTTGTAAAGACTAGCCTACTGGTTAGTTTGTCAAAACTAGATTTGAAAGTAGCCTTCTGTTTATGCAATACAAGCTTTTGTACTTTTAGTATTTAGTAGTTACTGAAGATGGATGAGTGGTAAGGCTTGCAGTAGGTCTGTAATACCTCTAGTACTTTTGTTGTTAGTGGCTTGATCTCTTCTTTGTTTAACGTTCATTATTAGACAAATGGAACTGCATTAATATTACATTTTTACTATTTTAGTGATGTAACTTGATTTTCTACTGTTAAGATTTTTTTTGGAGATGGCGGACCATTTAGCTGGTTGAATCATTTATCCTGCTTCATGAGCCACTTGTTTTTTTGATAAGTTAATGTATTTCATAGAAATCATCAAGAAGATGCAGAATTCAACTCTGTTTTGTGAAATGGTTGACTGTTTACTTGTGGATATTGAATAGAGGTTCAGAAAATCAGCTTGCATTGTTGAGTCCCCCAACCATTTATCTTCCCAGAACCTTATTTTTGCTCCATTGCCTTGCTTAAACTTGCATTGGTGATAAAACTCCTCCCCTAGTTCTTAAAAAAAGAAAAGAAAAGGTCCTTAGCTTCTAGATTGATTGTGCTATTTAAGGATGAACTATATGAATTGAGTGATCAATTAAGGTATGAGAATAATCGGTCATATATATATATATATATATACACACACACACACATCTGAATGGCTTGTACTGAAGAACATGAATGATCCCTAATGAAGTTGTTGTTTGATGTTTCTTTCTTCTTGCAGAGAATGTCCCAAATTAATATTGAAAATCGGAAAAAGTTGAAGAATCCTCACACTGCTGGAAATAGAAGTTTTGCTTTAGTTCGCTCTAAGTTGGTGTGTAACTAACAAATCATGGCAAAAAAATTCTCAATTTTGGCTCTTGTTTAGTAGATGGTAATCATCAGGAATGCTAACTTACTTTCATGTAACTAGGAAAACGTTAAGGAAACTTCGGATCCTTTATCAGCAAAGGAAGTCTTTGTAGCTACAAGAAAAAGGAGAGATGGGCGATCATACAAGTGCTCGGATGAAGATACAACTATTAAAATTGTGCGAATTATATTTAACTGATGTTACATCGAGATCAATTATTTGTTTTTATTAGTTTACTTTTTATTTACTTGTTCTATTTGTTTGAATTTTCTTTGAAGGCTGAAATGGAGAAAATTGAAGCACAACAAAACGAAAATGGCAATGAGTCCGTAGATGCATTTGCATCTGTCATGGGGCCTGAACATCCGGGACGTCTGAGATTGTATGGACGAGGGGTTACAAGAACTTCTTTGAGAGGGAAAGTAGGATTTTTTGAATCCTCTTCAAATACTACAAATTCTCTACAAAAAATAGAGGAGAAGATACAAAGAATGGAGGAAAAAATTGAGGAACAAAAGGCAACTATCCATCAAGAAGTTGTTGCAGATGTCCTTGCACGACTTCAGCGTTCAGGAATTGATATTGATGCTAACATTATTCTTGCGGCATTGGGTGATAATTCTCCAGGAGAAGCTTCTTCTGCACAGCAACCAACTTTGCAACCAATCCATCGTCCATTTACTGATAGCAACAAAGAAGGCCAACTCATTCCAGGTATTAATATTGCTTATTTAAAATAAAAAAGTACTGATTTAAATTCGTTCTTTTGGCAATGTACCTACTGATGGGTGGGTGAGGGATAGGGAATTTTCTTCTATTTTTTAATTTGACCCATTAAAATCTGCCGAAGATACTCTATTTCTTAGCGTTGTGCACTATAATAATCTTCCCATATTCATTTGATAGTGCTAAATAGTGATAGTGCTTAAGCACTCGTATCTGCTTTGTGATTTTCTTAATTTTGATTTTCATGTTCCATCTTTGCTGCTAAGAAATTATTGATAGAAATTAGTATATCTTTGCTTTAGTACTATTAATAAAGGCCCAATCTTAACTGCTGCTGCTCGTTAGTGGTTGTCGCATGATGCATTTGTGTTTTTGTTGCGGCTGTGTAAAGTGTAATCTTGAATTAAAAATTCTGCCGCTGGGTTAGAAATTTTGTTGTGCTGGGCTACTACTCGTTAGTCGTAATTCTGCTGCTCGTAAAGCCTTTGTAGTAATTATGATAATAGAATACTCAACTTTGCTTACTAGATTCCCTTTTTGTATGATTTTTTAGGCTAACTTTGTTTCTGGTTTGAGGCTTAATCCTTGTCCAGGAATTGAATTAGGCCAAAGCTAGGCTGATAATTTGTGGAGTGCTACCTCTGATGCAGGAAGGCTTTAGTATATACTATGTGTAGTTATAAGCATATTTGACATTTTCATCTTTGGATGGCTAGGTGCCACTTATATGTAAACAACAATTGTGGTTGATGATAACTTTTTATTAAGTTCTGATGCAGGTATTCTGTTTTGCTTCTGCAGTTCTGCTTGCTTAGGCTCTAAAGTCTTAACAGTGTTATTAGCACAACGTGATTCTATTGTTGTTTTGGTTCAATAGCTGTCAGACATAATATTGTTTAGGTGATGTTGTTTTGGTTCAGTAGTTGTCAGCCGTAGTAGGTTCTGCATAGTCGTATTTACAAATGATGTTTTGAGCAGGTTGAAAATTTTGCGATAGTCATATATACAAAGGAAACTCTGCCGAAAAATTTAAGAATTTAGAGAGTTCGAAAATTTTCGAGTTATCAAATTGGTCATTCAATTACTTTGTGATTAAATTATTAGCAGTCATATTGTTAAGCATTCCTAGTGTCATTCCAAGATTGACACCCATGCCCACTTTTGCTAGTAAAGGCATATGAATATGTGATTGCATTAATCCTAGAGTAGACAGTACTGGAGAGATCATCATTTGAGACTCCATGTTTCTTGCATTGCTTATTAACTGAATTTGTGCTTGAAGCTGCTTTAAGTACTTTATTACTCAATTATCCTAAAAAATTTGTTTGATTATTTCTCATTGTCTTTTGTAGGTGCAGCGATTGCGGATGAAAGCAGTGACGAAGACCTTACTTGAGTGTTGTTGATCGTTGTTAGACTTTCTATTATTATGTTTAAGGATATAGTTTGGTTTAGAACTTTTTGTATGCAAACTATCTATTTTGACTTTTGAATTGTAGACCAAACAATGTATCCATATTTTGTTTTTGTACATGCATAATGCTAGTTGGATATGGTGTAAACAATTTCATGGAATAGGAAAATATTTCTTATTTTGCTTCCATAAATATTAGAAATTATAATTTGTTGCAATAGAGAATATAACCGTTCCAATAGACCTAGCAAATAATAAGAGCAACCCCTAATAACCGTTCCAATATGTCACAATATCCGTTGCAATAGGGTACTGATAATTGTTCCAATATATCACAAAAACCGTTGCAATAGACTAAAAAAATCAACTGTATTATTATACCAGGACGGTTTATAACCGTACCAACATGTCACGACCCTAAACCCGAACCCGGTCGTGATGGCGCCTCTCGTGAAGACAAGTCCAGCCAATTAAACCCAATTCACTTTAAACACAGTTAAACAACATAAAGCAGTCTAAAACATGATTTAATGATACTAAGTAGCGGATAATATAAATAAAATGTGGAAGACAACCCAACACAGCCCTAACCGGGGTGTCACAAGTCACGAGCATCTACTATGGTCTAAATACAACTGAAAGTCCGAAGTGTACAAAATACGGACTAATGAAATAAAGAGGGAGAAAAGCAGTGCTGCGAACGCCGATAGCTACCTTGCAAAACTCCGATAACTCTGCCTCCGATCAGCCAAAACCCGCTATCGGGTGTAGAGATACCTGAATCTGCACACAAGGTGCAGGGAGTAAAGCGAGTACTCCAAGTCAATGAGTAAAAACCATAAATAAAGTCTGAATGGTAAGAAATCACGAAAAGTGCATCAACATGCTGTATAGAAGCAGTTCAAAAACCAGTAGAAAGCAATGAAGCTGTAAAATCCCTTAAAACGTCTTAGCTCAGTATAAACTTCTTTGAAAATGACTTTTTCAACAGTTACGCAAATGAATGCATAACAACTAGTGCGGATAAGCACAGAAATCAGCCTCTCGGGCACATATACACAATTAAACAGGAAAATGACATCATTTAAATATCATTTGAGTATTAAAACTGAGTGAACATGGCTGAGTTTTGAAAACAGTGAAAAATAACATGACTGAGTTCAAGTATAAAGTCAATACAGTGAGGAAATATCAACAAAAATCCCCGAAGGGTTCAAATAATTGGCACGAAGCCCAAATATGGCATTCAGCCCAAATAATAATGATAGCAAATAGATTTCAGTCAAATACGCGGTAAAATCCTCAATCGGGATGGACCAAGTCGCAATCCCCAATAGTGCACGACCCCACGCTCGTCATCAAGCGTGTGCCTCACCTCAATATAGTACTAAGATGTGCAATTCGGGGTTTCAAACCCTCAGAACATCATTACAATCATTACTCACCTTGATTCGGTCCAAACTCTAGCCCGCGATGCCTTAGCCCGCACGAATCGACCTCCGGATGCTCCAAATCTAGCCACAATCAGTACAAAATCATTAAAATATGCTAAGGGAACGAGGTCCACTCGAAAATATCCAATTTACATCAAAATCCTGAAATTGCTCAAACCCGGCCCCCGGCCCACGTCTCGGAAATCCGATAAAATTAACATCAATGGAATCCTCACGAGTTCATACATATCAAGAACATCAAAATCGGACCTCAAATGGCCTCTCAAATCCCCACTCAATGGTCTCTTAATTCCAAACCCTAATCCCTCAATTTTCTTCCTTAATTTCTACTAATGCCATGATTAAACAATGGAAAAATGATCATAAACATGAGTAATGAGGATTAGGGAACTTATCCAACTGATTCTCTTCGATTCTCCCTTGAATTCACTGCCCTAGCTCGCTTCCCGTCTTCAAAAATGGAGAACTTAGCAAAATTTCACGAAGGAACATTATATACTTTCTGACCCAGGTATTTCCGCACCTGCGGTCCCATTACCGCTTCTGCGGTCCCGCTTCTGCGACTTTTCCACCGCATCTGCGGTCTTCATTAATATGACAAATCTCCGCATCTGCGGTTAAACACTCGCACCTGCGCTACCGCAGGTGCGCCCACGACACCGCTTCTGCGGTTCCTGAAGGACTTCACATTGGCCGCATCTGCGGTTGCTTTACGCATCTGCGATCATCGCACCTGCGGCCTCTCAACCGCAGGTGCGGTTATGACAGAACCAAAAGCTTCAGCTGCAACACAAATTCCAAATTCTTCCGTCAACCACCCGAGATCACCCCGAGGCCCCCGGGTCCTCAAACCAAAAGCACAAACATATCCTAATACCCTATCCAAACTTGTTCCAATCTTCAAAACACCTCAAATAACATCAAATCAACCAAAACACATCAGATTCAAGCCAAACTTTCTAAAATCTTCCGAATTCTGTTTTTGATCAAAAACCCAAGCAAACCACGTCCGAATAACCCCAAAATTTTGCACGCACATCCCAAATGACATAACAGAACTACTGCAACTTCCGGATTTTCATTCCGGCCTCTATATCCAAATCTCGCCTATCAACCGGAAATCGCCAAAATATCAACTTCGCCAATTCAAGCCTAAAGCTACTCCAAACCTCCAAAACTCATCCCGATTACACTCTTAAGTAATAAATCACCTCCCGAAGCTAACCGAATCATAAAAATTCCGATCCGAGATCATATACAAACAAGTCACATCTTGGCCGAACCTTTCAAATTTCTAGCTTCAAACTGAGAACTGTTCTTCCAAATTCATTCCAATTACCCTGAAAACCAAAACCAACAATTTACATAAGTCGTAATACATCACACGGGGCAAGCCATGCCCGAGAACTGGCGATCAAAGTGCAAAAGCTCTAAACGACCGGCCGGGTCGTTACATCCTCCCCCACTTTAACATACGTTCGTCCTCGAACGTGCCCAGAGTTGTTCCACAAGCCAACCAATTGCTGAATAACCTTACCATGCATATACCCGGGGGTGATCCCACGTCACCCTATCTCATATAGGTCCGATAACACAATGCAACTAAAATTTCACAATCCAAGCTAGCCCTTAAACCTTAGAACCACATTTCCACTTCCGAAATCATCCACAAGATCAGAATCTCACATCTATATTCAGAATAAGCCTGAACCAGCTGTAATAACCCATACCTGCAACCTCAGGTGCAATTACACGATAAACCACATAACTCAAACGCTTGTAGCGATGACTTCTATTCACAGCAGCTGCCCACAACAATCAAATACCGGTAGAAAACCTCCTATCAACTAAAGTCTCGTTCCAACACTTTCATATACTGCCAATGATAATTGAAACACGTAATAAACCATAACCATTTCTCAGATCAACCATTCATGAAGCCACTTCTCCTTTGGCAAAGACCGTAGCAAATTTCTAAGCCGAACCTCGATATTATCCTTCCAACATGCTGAAATCGAATCCGTTCGTATTCATTAAAGATCCCAACGAGCTCATCTAATCCAACACCCTACTCTGGTGACCTGACACACCAATACAGGCTAAAGCCACAACTTGTGAAATCTGCGCACTAATAAGCAACAGTCCGAACATACCCAAATCATGAAAAATGACTCAAATGGAAGAGCTATACCGCAAGCTCACCAGTACCATCACAACACAAGGCTGAGAACCCGTCTCACACCATAGAAACAGAATGCACGAATCTAACCTGCAAGGTCATACCTCCACATAACTTCGCTGCAATACGCGACCCTATCCAAACACTGCTCCACATGAAACACCTCTAGTCACTCTGCTCAAAAATGACGACCACGCGCAATTGATGTCTAGAGCCCAAGTAAGTCATCATAACCACGGTAAAGCAATGCATAATACCGCACAACCCGAAAGGGCCTAACCGATGCGCCGTCCGCCAAGCAATATCCAATAAGCTCAATAACAGTCGAATTAACACATCCCTCAACTATACCATTCGGAGCCAACCAAGCCGGCTCAAGTTAGAACACGCATCCATATTTGCCTGCCAACGAACTCCTTATCAAAGAAACCTGAAGCCGCTCCCTCCACTGCTATAACTTTGCCGGTGCCATACAATACGGTGCCCGGCATCAAATCAATACCGAAATCAACAACCTTGCCCGACGACATGCCCGACCACAAGAAACACATCCGAAAAGTCCCTCATCACCGGAACTGCATCAATGGTAGGAGCCTCCGCACTGATATCCATCATAAAAGCCCAAATAAGAAAGACAATCCTTCCCAGTCGTCCGTTGGGTCTTCGAAATATATAACCACTCTACTAGGACATAATCCGTCGAACCTCGCCACTCAATCCGTGGCATTTCCGGCATAGCCAACAGCGCCGCCTTAGCGCAACAGTCCAGAATGACACAACATGGAGACAACCAGTCTGAACCCAATATCACATCCAAAATCTAACATACCAAGCAACAAAAGATCTGTTCGGGTCTCCAAACCCCGATAGTCACTAAACAGTGCCGATACACGTGACCCACAACCACAACATAGCCTGAACATGAAAACTCCCAGTCTTCAACTCCATATAGTACACGAATCACCATACCTGATCCCAACTCCGCTGTCCGAATGCATACCGCACCTCAAATACCCAATCATTCCATGAGAGATACTCAAAAACTCCTCTGTGCCACCAAGCAAACTCGAATATCACCAAACGATCTAATAAGAAAGTGCTACAATACTACCGAAGTACCATCAACTCATTCACATTGCTTTTTCTGAAACATATACCCTCGTCAAATCACCACTACACATCCCATGCTCCTCACACTCGTAGAAAATACGCATCTCTAACCGTGGTAGAAACCATCAAAAACTCTCCTTATCACACTCGCACAAGACTAAACCGTCAGGACTGAATCCTTCTAACTCAACCACGCTATGCAGGCCACTAACCCGAAGGGACTTCCTGTGAATCTGGAACCATTACCTTCCTAATACTGATATATAGAATCCCATAATTGATATAGAAATGACACATGTGTTGGCACCCTCTAATGCAAACCTCAGTTTCTAGCCCAATTATACACTTGAAAATCTCCAATTATTACCTGAAAATCTTGCACCCATTAGAACCACTCCCGAGAGTTATCCACTCTACTCAAACTGCAATTAGCCTTATCAAACGAATTGGACAACCCGTGCCTCATTAGCACTCTGACACCGCAGAATATGACATTATTCCATTACAACCAAGCAACTTCCTGCTCTATGCACCGAGCATCCTTTACCAATAACGACTCAAGACATCTCGTGATCCTCACACACCTATGAAGCATACTATATCCTTTGTTAAGAATTTTCCTTTACTCGAGCCATCCTCGGTCTCAATCTCCGTAGGCCATAGCTGATTCGCCCGAACGCCTCGAACTGGGACCAATACAGCACATAACCGTGCAATCAACTAATCAATAGCAGACTCCCCACTTGGCTCGAAGCCATAGATCAAAACGCACTCAATAACTCATAACGCATATACTCTATTGCTGCCATAATACCATAGTGAGATTAAACTCGATCCTTCATAAGCTCGTGAAACACAGACCATCTGGTACCTTGAATCTTCTGCAATCTCGCATTCATTCTGGCAACAGTCAAGCCCACTATCTTATGCGACCCAAATTCAAATTTCAACACTTATATTTCACTTGTAAATGAGATCTTCTAACAGACACATAAGGATTACACAACCTCAGAACACTTCGCAGGAGATAACCCACCTGCTTTCTGTATACCTCCCACCGTCACAAACATTACGCAGTCACTTAGTCTTTTTGAGTCTAAACTCATACCGCAACATGAAATTTACTTCACTCCCAACTAGGAAACATGAAAAGGTTCTTCACACGCCCATAACTCGGGGCTATACCTCGAATCAAGATGGAATTCGAGCACCTAATAGTTATACTATCCTCCAGCAGACCCTTCTCGTTGCTTCCAAATCATATGGATACATCTCGCAGTACTAACATACTCATCACATAGTCATCCAGTCGTCACTTCCACTAATATGGACACTACCGAACACATAAGTTCAAAAACACTTGCTCACACAACCAGCACCTCGGTGCTCAAGCTATAGGCAAAAATCCGGCCTCAAGTCCTTCAGACTGGCCCGACATCAACTCATAGAGATCTCATCTCGCCCCTCGATCAGGGAATCACGATCCATCAATGCACATCTGATACTAAGCGCTCATGCGCGCATACGAACGCGTGGAAGGAATTCAAAGAGTTACATTTCAAGCTGAATCAAAGACGCACGATAAGAATTCAAGAATGTGAAGTTTTTCCTAAAGGTTCTGCAGCCTCTCGAGGATAAATACATACGTCTCCGTACCGATCCGCGAGACTCTACTAAACCTGCTCATGACTCGTGAGACCTATATAACCTAGGCTCTGATACCAACTTGTCACGACCCTAAACCCGAACCCGGTTGTGATGGCGCCTCTCGTGAAGACAAGGCCAGCCAATTAAACCCAATTCACTTTTAACACATTTAAACAACATAAAGCAGTCTAAAACATGATTTAATGATACTAAGTAGCGGATAATATCAATAAAATGTGGAAGACAACCCAACACAGCCCTAACCGGGGTGTCAAAAGTCACGAGCATCCCAGAGGGGTTCATCGCCACCCCGGTACTTCAGGATGCTCTGGTCTGTCTAGTGTGCCTTATGGAGAGTGTCGCCCAGGCAGGCCTGCTTCCTGTAGCACCAGTCGTCTCTCAGGCTGGAGGAGGAGCCTGTTGATACTAAATTTTTTCCTATATATTTTAATATGCAAAATACCTTCAAAATAGCATATGCATGCATATATAAGCGCGCTCAAATGTTTTATTATTTTTCCTTAATTTTTAAAGGTTTTTAAATCAATTTATTCCCCTATTTTATCCATAAAAACCCAGTAATAATTTCTAAAATTATTATTTTTGGTGATTCACTTGTTGAACTTTTATATTTATGCTAAAATATAGCTAAGGGATTTTTTGCATATTTTTCACAAAATTATTTAGTATTTTTAGGGCTAAATTGTATAATTGCAATATTAGCCTCTTTTAGGATTTAATTGCGTTTATGTCCATGAAAACTAAGTCCAATATTTTTAAATGGTTAATTATATGTCATAAATCATTCTAGTACTTTTAATTTATTTCCAGAACTCAATTTACTATTTTTTATAATTTTAATAGGGGAAAATTGGCTATTTAAATGATAGCCTAGTTACGTTTCAATTATAGCCTAAATTCTACCCCAATTGAAACCCAATCCTCAACCCAATTGAACCCATCAGACCAGGACCAAACCCAGTTTCATAAACCACCCCACTTACCTGTTTTAATCCAGGCCGTTGATCATTCAGATCAACGGCCAATACTCGTCCTTTCCTTAATTAATTCCAAACGACTCCAAAACCCTATCATTTCTCACCTACCGCCGCCCTTGAACCCCCTTCCTCTCAACCCTCTCTGCAACACCACCTAAACCCTAGCCGCCGCCACCCTAGTCCACCCTAATACCCATGGCTACTATGTGTTTGGTTCTATGGTTTCATGACCAGACCTCGAAGGGATTTGGTCCGGTCCTTGCTCGATGACCTTTCTCCTGTCATCCCTGATCTTTCTCCGGCCAGCCATGGCCATTCGAGTCAGATCCTTGACTCTCTTAGTTAGATCGGTAACTTTCAAGGCCTTTCTCATTGCTTTTGGGTTTTCTAAAACCCTAATCTCTAAGACTTTTTCGATTGCTTTCAGATCCACCTTAGATCTATGCTTGCCATGAACTTTTTAAGTGCTTCTCGAAGTTTCTTTGACCTTTCTTTCAAAGTGACTCTTCACTTTCCGATTAGGGTTTTCCTTCAAGTTTTTCTTTTCAAAATCTCTTCTCTTATTTTAACGTGTTTGTGATTTTTCTATGGCTTTCTCATGTTGTTCTCCTATATGAGTTAGCATGTTGAAAACCCTAATTTCTTTTGGGGTTCATTTGAATTCTGAAACTGTTTGCTAGCACTTGTTTGATTTATTTGTTTGTCACCTTTTAAAATCGATTGTTGTTGAAACCCTAGGTCTTTGGGCCTGAAATTGTTTGTTTGAGTACTTGACTCGACTGAAAGCTTTTGTTTTAGATTTTATCTTTTCTCTATGTGACTCATCTGATTTTTTTTACTATCTTTCAACTCGACTAGGGTTGAAACCCTAACTTTTTAAATGGGGTTTCCTCACCTGCTATTGTGAAACCTTTGCATGTTTCTGATGCTCTGTTTTCTTCCCTGTTAATTCAATGTGACTCGACCTACTTGATTACTATGCATCGAATGTTTGCTTTACTACTGAACCCTAGCTTATTTCTGCCACTATTGCCTGTTTGTGATTTTGTCAATAAGTTTGGCCTCGCATGTCTGATGACCTTGTTCACTTTATTTATATGCTGAAGTTTCTTCCTTGATTGATCTTCATCTTGTGACTGATTTCTAAAGTTTCCCTTTTTATGAACCCTGATTTCACTCGCCCGTTCAAATTGATTGATTCTTTCCCCATTACAATGATACTTTGCCTTACTGAATCTTTTCCAAAATAAGTATATTTCTGTACCTAGACTTGATTACTTACTTAATGCTTGTACTACTTCTTTTATGGCAATAATCAGTCTGTCTCTAAACTGATCTCTTTCCTTATTTGAATCTGTTACTACCCGTTAGACAAGTGATTCCTTAATTAAAGGGAATCACTTGTATAATTGATTTTGACTGTTGATTGTTTCCATATTTGTACCAAAACTTTACTTATTACCACTCCTTCACTCGTTTTCGAAAAGCTATATATACCCTGCACCCCTCTTCTTTCGAAAAACGAACAACAAGGAACGAAACACTTGAGTTAAGAACACACACCTCACTCAAAACTCTCTCTCTTTTCTCTGTTACTACTTGTGTTGCTGCCTTGTCTAGCCGGCTGAAAGCCAAGTCTAGGCTGTGGAAATTTGCTTACCTTTCTTTCTGAATTTTCTTCTTTACTGGTATGTTCTAATTAATTTTGAAGCATCAAAGACAACATGTTTTCTTTACTATTTCCTTCACTCTTGCCTCTTTCCTGCTTGTGTTTAATCAAGTTCTATTACCGAGCATACTGTAATTTGCCCCTTTCTCTTCGGAATTAATGTTTTCTCATGTATGAACTTTGTTAGTCACTTATTATGACTTATGAATCCCAAACCCCCATATCCCCTATGTGTTTATATTCTCTGGTTGGTTTGAGGGCATGTCAGCATTAGACATTGCTGTACATGATCCCAAATCTGACCCTCCTTAGGGTCATATGCTTCACATCCCCTCTATGTGTTGTGTTCTCTGGATGGTATATGGCAAGCTAGCACCATTTATTGCTGTGCATGCCCAAGCCTGACCCCTTCCTAGGGTCATATGCTCCCTGCAATGTATTCCCAAACCCCTGACCCCTTGTGGAAACAAAATGCTGATTCTGTGTAGTATTAGCTTTACTACTACTGTTTTCCAATTACTTTTCCCCTTTACTATTCTCAACCCAGTTTTAAACAAATCCCCGTTTTTGCACTTCCACTATACTCTTAGACTTAGGTTCTGCCCCTCTTGTGTGGGCCTTGCCTTGGGACCCATAAGCTCCCTATGAACTTGGACACATAAGGGCTGGCCCTTCCACACTGCATTCATCTCTATATGGTTATGCAAACTTGGGTGTAAGCACTGTCCGGGGTCCCTTGAGACCCTTAAGAAACTTTGACCCACCCAGGTCCGAGAATGGCTTTGAAATAAGTGGCATTTGAGGTTATTTGTTCCATAACTCAGAGAGGAAGTCAGAATCAGGCTTCCTATGGTTGTAACTTCTTATTTTCACACTTTTCTGATGTAATTCAGTACTTGGTCTGTAATAATTTGTAATAAACATTGGGGTTGGTTAGTGAAAAGGGCTTGATAATTATGCATGTTTAACTATTAGAAGGGTAGAGAACTTGCCTATAGGATTTGTCCCAAATTCTGCATGTTTATTACCACACTTAGACACCATGCTCCTAGGATCTAAAGGGTTACAATCAGACATCATGCTCATGTCACTACTAGAAATTCGGGTTTTAGCGACCACGAAAAGCGACCAAAGTTGGTCACTTATTGGCCAAAAAGCGACCAAACAGGCCTGGTCGATATTAAGCTGGTCCCTTTACCTTGGGGACCAAAGTTGGTCGCCAATTAGCGACCAACTTTGGTCTCTCAGGTAAAAGGACCAAATTTTCCGGGTAAAGAAAATAGTGACCAACTTTGGTCGCTACAATATTTTAATATTATTATTTTGGCGACCAAAGTTGGTCTCTTACTATAAATTACGTTTTTTTATTTATTATTAATCATAAAATAGCGACCAACTTTGGTCTGTAAAAAAAAATTATATTTTAAAATCTGGAATAACGACCAAAGTTGGTCGGTAACTTCAAGAATTAATTTTTTTTAGTAATAAGCGACCAACTTTGGTCGCTATATTTCCAGAAATTGTTATTTTTTTTAATGGTATAGCGACCAAAGTTGGTCGCTTTTTGTGAAATCTGGGTTATATAGCGACCAACCTTGGTCACTATTTTCCAGAAAATTATTTTTTTAATAGAAAAGCGACCAAATTGCGACCAACTCTGGTCGCTTTTCTTGGTATATTGCTGGCAGGAACTGCCTGTTTTGGCAGCTACACCACCTGCCAGCTTACCAAAATTCCTAAATAGGCATTTTATGCCAACAACAACAACAACAAGCAACAACAACAACTAAAAAGCAACAACAACAACAATAAACAACAACAACAACAACAACACAATAACAACATTATAACCAACAAAGTATAAAGTTCAATAGAACTTTATACTTTAAGCTAACCAAACTAATAAGTTTAACTGTTATTACAAAACTATTCGAAAACAGATTGTATTTGTCTAGTAGAAAGTGTATAAAATTCAAAGATTGTTCTGTACATCATTATCATCACCGTCTGATAAACTTTCTTCACCATGACAGTATCCAGAATAGGCCATTTGTCGAGGATGGGAAGAACGATCACGGGGAGGACGGGAGGAACGAGCACGGGGAAGGCGAGCCTCTGGCGATGACTCACGTGACCGGGGAATCGGAAAACTGCCAGGAGCTAGGAGAGATTTGATCTGCTCTTGCATGCCCTTGCACCGAGCTTGCATGCCAGAGTACTGCATATCTCTAAGCCTTTCTCTCTCCTTTTCGGCTTCTAGCTCGGATGTGAGCTTTGCCACAGTCTCCCGCATAGAGGAGAGGCTCTCCCCATCAAGTTGCTCGGCTTGGGAGGAAGTCCCTATTCCTTGCATTCCACACTTATAGCGAAGGAATTTCTTATTAGGAAGCCCGTATACCTTCCCCCATTTTGGACCGCAGCAGCCTGCGTCCACATTCTCTCAGCATCCTCGTCCGATAGTTGGATTGGCGCGCCCGACTCATTAGGTGGCTGACTGCGTATGAATTGCTCCACTTCAGCTGTGAAGCGACCCTATAAGAAAAATTACATTGAATTAGTATTTCAAAATTTATATAAAAGTAAATCAAAATTCTTAATGAAAAGTGAAAACTTACATGTACAGTCGAGGCTCGGCCCTCGACCCACCTTTCTTGGTCCGTCTCTTTCTTCTTCTTTACAATATGAGTCTCCTTGAAGAGCTCATCTTGGTTCATCGGACGCCCCAACTTTTTTTCCTGAAAACTCATAAATTTTAGTTAATAAATAGAATAGATATACTTTTAAAATTAAAATAAATTAAGCAATTACGTACCATTCTTCGTTTTATCGTCCCTAGGCTGATCGCACCTCCAGTGTGCAAGGATCCTCCCTTCTCAGATGCCCGAGCTTTCTTTCCTTTTTCGCTCTTCTGTAAGAACTCAGCGATAATCCATTGCCTTTGCAAATCATCCCATGAATTCTGAAGCAACCAGCCAGGCTTCTGGTTCAACTTCCTAGCTTTAGAGAAACAATGGGACAACCGCTTTCGAGCTTTTAGATGGAAATTTGCAGCCACTTCCGCGCTATAGCGGTGTTCCCATACACACTTGCTCTGTATTTCAAAAGTCAAGTATTATATGAAAATATCATATTTAGATGGAAATATCATAAAAGCTATACTCGATATATTATACTTAGCGTTTATTAGCTAATAACTATTCAAAAGTTAAGTGCATTAACTGCTTATAATATAGTATATTAGTGCATTAGCATATATATATATATATATATTAGCTAATGCACTAACCTTTTATCGAATATATATAAAAGCTATATTCGTTATATATAAGCTAAATTCGATATAATATTAGCTAAATTCGATATAATTCGATATATAT